>NC_064425.1:28432500-28635000 GCF_023375975.1 Astyanax mexicanus | reverse complement strand
TAAACATATATCTGTAAATAGCAAAATTATAGAAACTAATTCAGAAACTGAAGTGGTCTCTTAATTTTTTCCAGAGCTTATAGCTTATAGCTTCGGAACTTCATGATGAATGGACCAAAGCAAAGCAAATGCTTCAAAATAACTTTAAATAAAGCAATTTTACACTGACTTTCATCAGATCTTAAAAGTTCTTAATTCTTCTATAAAGCTTTTTATATTTACTATAACAATCTTTATACAGTGTTTATATACTCTATATAATTCTACAAAAAGGTATATTCACTGCAAACCCTGTAGAGTTCATCACTGATGTGACGTCTCAGCAAATGCATGTGTGTCAGCCTCATGTATGAAGTGTCATGATTAGTCAAAATGGTTTAAAACAGCAAAACTGCTGACAGCTGAGTCATCCATTATCAGCTGTTGAGTGCCTTGTTTAAATTACTATTATCAGGGCTGTATGTACGGTACCAGTCATAGGTTTTTGACACACCTTGAATTCTGTGATTTTTCTTTATTTGAACATTCTCTGCATTGTAGATTAAAACTGCCTTGTAGATTCCTCAAAGTAGCACCTCTTGCTTAGAGAGAGAGACAGTTTTGCACATCTTGGCTGGATTTTCTCAGTCAGCTTTATGAGGTAGAGTCACCTGAAATGTTCAGCTTTCAGTTAACAGCTGTGCTGAACTTGTAAAGAGTTAATTACTTTAATTTCTCGCCTCTTAATGTGTTTGAGAGCATCAGTTGTAAAGTTGTGAAGAGGTAGAGTTACAGGTATACAGTGAAAGGCAGTCCATTCTAAACATTTCGAGAACTTTGAAAGTATCCTCAAATGCAGTCGCAAAGACCAACAAAACCATTATGATGGAACTGGCTCTCATCACGACCACACAGAGAGCAAGAGTTACCTCTGTTGCACCGGATAAGTTTATCAGAGTTATCAGCCTCAGAAACTACAAGTTAACCGCTCCTCAAATAAGAGACACCTAAATACTTCACAGAGTATTTTGTTTTGTTTAAGTTCCTACATGATTCCTTATGTGTTCATTCATACACTGTAGGAGAAAACAAAATGAAAAAGAAGATGTGTTTAAACTTTTGAAATGTATATAGAAATGCATATAGCTTATATAGTACACTGTTTTTGTCTTTTATGTAAAAAAAGAATATACCTGAAAATCACAGTAAAACATCTGTTTCAATAAATCTCCTGTAAAAGCACAGTCGAAAGCTGTACATTTTATTTGACAAAAATCCTCTGTTTTTTAACTCAACTGTACAACAAAGTTTGAATGTTAATTTTAGGGGTCTCTGTGTAAAAACACACTCACTGATGTATAAACACAGTCTTTGATGTAAAAATACAAAGCAGTAAAGTAGTTTTACATTTTTTACATTTTACTGTAAATAAGAAGTATCACACATTACAAAAAGAAATGGAACACAGATATAATCTTCAATTTCACTGTTTAATTAAGTTTTAGGGCTGCTTTACCGTAAAAATTATTATTTATTTAAACACTGTTATGTTCACAAGCATTTATTCCTCTTGGCTGCAGTTTACCGTGGTGGCGCAGGAGTGTATCTGTGCGTTTTTATGGGTGTTGTGGCCTCTTTTGTAAAGGTACGCGTCCACTGGCGCTTTTCTTCAACTCATGTTGCTGTGCCGGATCTCTCGGCTCGCCGCGTGTTGGCGTGTCCGTGGTGTTTTTAATTCAAATGAACCAAAAGAGATAGTCAATTATAAGTTTAATATTTTTAATTTTTAATCAACCTCACTGTAATCTGTAGTTCTGTAAATCCATATTCTGGCATTTTTAGCATCTTTTTTGTGGATAAAAGGCGGCTGCTCTGTGTGTGTGAGGCTCGTTTGCATGTGACGTCGCGGCCTGCTGTTCCATGATAGGCTGGACGCAGTGTGACCGACGGATTAATTCAAATAAAGTTGAGCTCCGCTGCTTTTTTGCCGGAGGGTGGGGCTACGTTCAACGTAACCCAGCTTGCACCATGGCTTGTGGCAGGTCTGAATGGGATGCAATGCAGCTATCTGTGGGGCGTGGCTATGTTAATTAAATATTCAGTTTAGAGGGCTCACCATGATGTAGTTTCATAGCAGTTTTATTTACCTGGCTGATTTTAGACTGTACTTGATTTCACTCTGTGTACTATGTAGTGCTGTTAGTGAGTGGTAAGTTTTTGTTAATACAAAGGTTCTGAAAAAGATTGTGCAGTCTACCATTCTATTTTCTTGGTGATTGCTTTAGTATAAGTTGAGTAAAATATGCATTATACATCATAAAGCTCAGGAATTAGATTTGGTTTGGTTAGTTTATGGCATTAGGAACCTTTATTTTTACAAAGAATTCATTTTTATGTTGTCCATTTTTTTGCCTGAACAACTTTAAAATCAACTTTAAAACTCTTTATTGGTTTGTAATAGTGAGAATGACATCTATTCACCTCAAAAACTGCACTGTGTATCTTTAGTGAAGTATACAATTTTGTATTATTACTCTACCACTCGAGTCCATGTGCTTCTTTTACTTTCAGTGATGGTTCTGTTTTAGCTTGTCCCGAAAAGCATGTGTAAAACACGACCAATACAAATGTCTTAAAGGACAAATTACGCTACTCAACTGCAGGGAGCCCAGCAGCAAGAAGTATCAATTCACATGTCCTCCTACTTTAACTTGCAGAGCATACAGCACAGCAGACAATGCTGAAGAAAGATAAGGCCAGTACATTCATGTTTGCTGCAATATTGCATAATGCACAGTGGAATTGGCTGCCATTCCATTCCAGTATGCAGTCCATTGCACACTTAAGAATTGTTGCAGTCTGCTAGAATCCAATCAGAACACACCCAATAAAACTCTATCACACAGTTTCATTTATTGTTTGAGGTTTTCAAACAATAAGACAGGAGGCCTTTTTATTCTGTTCCAGCTCCAAGCACACCTCAGCCAAGTCATCAGGGCGGCTGTACGCTGATTACCTGGCTCAGGTGTATCAAAAAAAATGAAACAAAGTAAGAAGTGGGTAAAGTCACCTGGGAGCTGATGGGGAACTGTTCCTCCAGTGTTTGTATTTGCATTTTAATTGAGTTATTTATTCACAAACAATGTCAAGACATTATTAGAAAATTATTAGAAATTAGAAGTTAAATTTTAAATTATATCAAGAAAAGTAACTCACTATAGAGTAAGATTACAGCATGTTACTGTATAATAAAAATAATAATTTAATGTAAATCTATTACAGCCTTTTCAAGGTAGGTTTTGTAAAATAAATATATTATTATACTGTTATTATTCTGTACAATATCTATATGTACTATAAATGTTTGGAGTCTTTAGTTGTCAGTGAAATACTGTAAAATTATATTGAATGAAGAGGTCTGTTTTCTCTGCTGAGAAGTGCAGAAGCACTGCGCCTTTAAAATAGCAATGCGCCAAAGTTAGAGCTCACCTATCTCTTAAAGGGAATGGCAGGTGACATGCTGAATGGTTCCTTGCACGTTACGGACAAAACACAAAGCTCTAAAAAGCTGTAAAACTCACTACTATTCTTATTATACAGTGTTATGTTCTAATCCTTCTCAATTCAGAATTTTACAATTTTTAATTGGCATTTACTTACTGTAAAATGTATAGTAAACTTTTAAAGTGCAAGTTTGACATGCCTTCAAGCTAATAAATGTTCCATTCAAACAAAATATTCTATTGTTTAGAAAATTTTCTAATACTTGGCTCTGTATCCCAATTACCAGTTTAATAACCCAGTTAGTTAGAGATCCTAAGGCTTTATATAAGTTTACATAAGGTAGCCAGGGGTGAATCACTACACACTGATGGTGAGTGTTAGTCAGAAACTGTCGGACACACCCAGTATGCAAATAGTTTGTGCCACAAGGCAATAGAAAAGAAGCTGCCAATGACAACAGACTAAACTGAGTTATTATAAGTTGGTTTAACTGAAAGATCTCTATTTGTATGTATATGTGCCCACAAATGTTTAGCTAACTCAGGATAGTAGAATAGTGTTTATAAATATACAGTTTTATGTAAAACTGACTGAATTATTTTGAATTTAAAGAACTCATGAATTTACAGTGTGTGCAGAGGAGATTTGTGGGAGATCTTTCCATACAACTTTCACTTCAAATTCTTTCACTTAAATGCTAATTTACACTTTGTAGCAGTAAAGCTCACTGAAATATATTTTAGTTACTGTATCTTAGTAGATATTACATAAATAATGTAGCACCATATTAACCCATGCATGTTCCCTAATAGCCCCCTCCCCCCCATTATGCAATGGTATTAGGTTATATTTTGTTCACTGGTTGATTATCTGGTCTTAAACTTTTAAGCCAGTTAGACTTAATACTACAATGAAAGAACTAATATATTAATATTTCCATGTAATAGTAAAATAATTATTAGATGGGGGTGACGAGTGGTCCAGCGGTCTTATAGGCTGCCACATAGGAACCGGGGGGGATGGGTGGGACATGTCCCACCCAATATTAGAAACAGGTGGATTTGTCCCCCCCAAAAATGATATCAGTTCGCTCAGGTCAGCTGTACTATTAATGAGGAGACAGACCGGACCAATCACGGAGCCGGTTCAGGTATTAAGTCACGCCTCTCAGTAGAAACAGCCAATCAGCTTGCTGGTTTTGCGGCGCGCGGAGCAGAGGCAGTTTGCTGTTGGGGAAGCCCCGACCCCTCGCTGTGAGATTTAGCAGCGGGATTGGGACGCAGCAGCTTCTGCTGATTTTAAAACAGAGATGAATATACGGAGATTTTACTAAAATAAAGGTAACGATAGGCTAACCACTTCAACTGTGATGATATGTTTCTGATAGCTGGTTAAAAATACACGTCTCTGAATCAGCACACAGTTTAAACCCACTGTGATTAATAAACTGCAGCTGTGTGTAAGCTTATCTTTGGAATTAGCTAGATTGGGAGTCAGGGTTAAAGGAAAAAAATTAAATATATATGTAATGTTTCCCTGTACCTGATCAGCTAATCACTTTAATTTTCAAACTGTTTATTCATTTAGGATTACAGGACTTACTGTGAGCTATAATGAACGAAAATTGATTTAACTAACTAGTTATCTAGAAGCTGGATGTAGATGATCGCCAGAATTTCGTACAGTACTTTAAGTTGGTAGTTTAAAGCAGTTACTTAACCCCGATCACTGCCCTAAACTAGTGTTTTCCACCTGATCAGCTAATAAACAGTCATTTACTGGTACCTGTTAAAATCCTTTAGCCCCCTATGGAGCCTAAATTAATCATGTATATCCACCAGAGGAAGCTCTAGAATATGCAGAACAGTTTTAATATGCAGTAGAATATATAAGAACTGGGTTGAGAAATACTGCTGTAACGTGACTTCTGTTCATTTGTATTTCACAGTAAGACCACATATCCTGACGTTTATAAAAGTCTCTATGAAACGTAAAGTTACACTCTTTTACATAAAAGGACACCATCTTAAGAAGAGCTCTCAGTAAAAAAAAATATGAGTGCAGGAGAAAATGTAAATATACAACAGAATTGACATGCCAATACATAATAATAATAATAATAATAATAATAATAATAATAATAATAATAATCTGTTATATTATTATGAATATTAGGTGATAACTGAAAATTTTTGTCATATGTACATAATTCAGACATTGCTTGCATAATTTTTTCTAACAACAGTAGCTGTAATGTGGAGTAACATGTTTAGGTTGTAAAATCACCTTATAATAATAATTTACTTTTAATTAAAAGTAATTTCCACAAATGTTGTTCTAGGAAACTATTGGGTGGGCTTGGGTTCATATTGGCAAATGTGTCCCCCCCAATATCAAGCCCGCTCCTACGCCCTTGGGCTGCCACCTTGACTGGGAGGTCGCAGGTTCGAACCCCCGCTCATGCAGCTTTGCCATCAGCTGCTGGTGCCCATAGGGAGCACAGTTGGCCCTGCTCCCTCCGGGTGGGTAGATGGCGCTCTTTTCCCGTCACACGTAAAGGTGGCACCGGGCGGCATGAGGCGTCTGTGAGCAGATGTATTGGAACCTAGCCGCTGTGCTTTATCAGCGCAGCAGCCTGAAAAAAGGGGTGACTGACTTCAAACATTTCGGAGGAGGCGTGTGCTCGTCCGCATCCTCCAAGGGTCGCAGGTGCCACTGGTGATGGGGACGCACAAGGGGGTGGGACAATTAGATAACCAAATTGGGAGAAAATGGAGAAAAAAACTGAAATAAATTATAATAATAATTAGTAGTAGCGATGCAGACTAATTATTTACTTTTCCCTTAACTAAAAATGAATGCTACACATCAAGGCAATAAAATATATAGACAAACCTGCTATTCTATTTCTATTATTTAAATAAATAGACGAGGGAAGGTAACCATTGTTAACAAGACTACACACTGATGTGATATGAGTTGCTAACATTTGTGTTTTAAGTACAGTTCATTAGTAGACATTAGGTAAACTTTAAAATATTTAAAAAACATTTTCAAGGCAATCTTCACCTGAATGTTTCACCCACATGATCACATTTCAATAAGATAGCACCTGCATAGTTAACCACTTAATCTGCGCACCCACACTCAATGAGTTTTCCTGCAGGTAATGCACTAGAGGAGTTACCTTTAGCACTTATACTTATCAGATTAATTGCATTTGACTACTGTTATTACAATTAGTAATTTACATTACATTTAATTCAACGTTTTACATGTTAATTACACTCTTGTTCTGCCTAACTATGTTCATTCTAATAGCATTGCTGACACGGACATAAAGGTACCTTTAGCAAAGGGAATAACCAGGAGTAACCTTTTACAAATGCATTAGATGTTTTTAAGAAAAGGGTTTGAAGAAAACCACCACCAGTTAGTAATTAGAAATAATTAGTTCAGGTAATTTATTTTCCATATGAATAAAAACTTTAGTTAATAAGTCTCACCAAACTAAAAATTCACTTTATGTATTTAGTTGGCCTAATTTAAGGTCTATAAAAGGTATATTGTCTGTTTTGCTTACTATCCTTCAGGACCAACTTAATAAAATGAATTCAGAGAACTTCAACCTGAAAACTTAAAAATGTTTGTTGAGCCATTGAAAAAAAAAAAGTGATTTCCACCAACTTTTAGTTACTACACGTGTACCAATGCAGTTTCCACAGTGTTGGTTCATACAGCTTTCCCATAAGGCTCCTGGCACCATATTGTGGCGGCTCTGGGTTGTGTGTGTGGCTGCCTGCAGGCATGTTTCTGTTCTCCCGTGTGCGAGGATGACAGGGGTGGGGCATCTCCCTTGGGAGGGGTTATGCAGAGAGGGTGGGCACCACTCTGGATCTGCCATCTGGGAGACACACAGCTGGGTTGGTGGCCTTTGGGCTATTTGAGCTCTGTGTCGATGGTTTTAGCTCTCCTAGTCTTGTTAAAGACTGTAAGTGAGTGGCAAGCCAGTTCAATAAAGCAGCTGTTGAGCATTCAGCATGAGTCTCATGGGTCTTCCTTCCTCTTCCACGCCACAATATATTGCATATTGGGTGTGGTCTATCCCTTACTTACCATCTTTGTGTTGACTGTTGCCCAAAGCTACCTTATCCTAGGAATGTACTAGTGTAATATGTGTGTTGATTGTTTGGCTCCAGGGTTTGTAGGTTGTAAGAGAAAGTCACTTTTGTTCTATGTTCCTAGTGTCACAGTATGTTGACTTGGAACTACTGAATTTGCTCTTATGCTGGTCTTGTTATGTTGTCAATGTTGAGAGTTCTATAAATATGTTAATCACTATATATTTATGAAATAAATTAAAATGTTTGAGCCCAAAATTCTTACAAAAAACTGTTAAGTCAATTAAATTATTGTTTTGTGAACTAAATTCTGTTAAACTGATCAAATTTAAAATGGTATATATTTACAAACTAACTGAGCCAATTCATTTTTTTTTTCAGTGTGAGGTCTGATACTGGGTGCCAGATGGATGGAACATTTCATATTTAAAGTTTACCATTCCTCAGTCATAAAGTTCACCATTCCTCAATAATTGTGTACTAGGAATACATCATAGAAGGCTTTACCCACATTGCAGGCTCTGTTCTGTTTTGCATGCCTAATTTTGAACAGTTTAACACATTTCCACCAACAAAAACAGGTTCTGGAACCTGAAAAGTTTGTTTGCAGCTGGAACTAAAGAACAGTAGGTACTTTAGAGTGAATCGAGAGCCGTTGTGCAACTCCCTCTGTTGATGTCGCGTCCAACCCCGCCCACATTATTAATGTCATGTCGTCCAGTCCCGCCCACTTTGACAGCGTCATGTTTTAGCTCCGCCTCTGAACGGAAGTAAACAATGTATAGGGCAGTTAGCGTTGTTTTTTATTCAAATTAATTCAGATGTTTAGCTAATATACACACATTGCGTATTTTTTTATTGATTGATAATATATATATATTTTTTATTTTAAATATAATGTTTAACCAATATAAAAACATTGTGCGCCGTCCGGCTTAAATACTGTGTGTACACTACAAGCTCGCCAGACTGTGGAGGCGGGAGGTGCTGGACGTCTAAACTCCGCCTTCCTGCAGGCTGCAGTCAGTAGTAGTAGTTGGACCTGCCTTTGGTAGACTTGTTTGGAAGAGTTCTCTAAAAAAGCATGTTTTGTTCTGTCTACACTGTAAAAAAAAATTAATTGTTTCTCTTAATGTGATTTTTCAGACAACTGAACAAAAAAATATATATTTTGCTAGTATTGACCCACGCCCTTCACTGGGCAGAGAAGAAGAAAAGAGGGGGAGCGAACTCAGAGTATTGGGGTGGAGTTCGGGTTAGCTTCGCTGTAAAGAGTGAAGCCGAAGCCCCAAAAGTTAAATCAGAACTTTCGAGTGTTGGAAGTGCGACCTTGTAGTCTTTGTAGTCTTGTAGGGGGGGGGCGATGGAGTGGGAAGATGGGGGGTATGGAGTGGGAAGATGGGGGGGCGATGGAGTGGGAAGATGGTGGCAATGGGAGACAGAAGAGGAGTAGGGAGGACAGACAGACTGAGGAATAGGAGAGAGAGAGGAGGAGAAGTGGCCACGCTCGAGCACCGCCCTACGTGACTGCAGGGAGGCGGAGCCACGGCCCGCCAGCGGGCCCGGCGGAAGAACGCAGGGTAAAAGGGAAAACAGGGAAAAAACGGGCCGCGGGAGTGGCGTGGGCGCTGGTAGTGGTAACGCCCGCAGCGGCGCGGCCGCCGGGAGCGGCAGCAGTAGCGGCGTGATCGCCGGCAACGGCAGCAGTAACGGCGTGGGCGCCGGGAGCGGCAGCAGTAGCGGCGTGGGCGCCGGGAGCGGCAGCAGTAGCGGCGTGGGCGCCGGTGCCGGGAGCGGCAAAGGTGAGAGAGAGAGAAAGAAGTCCGGAGGGAACCTTCCGGTAGCGGCCAGACCGGGCCGAGGAGCCAGGAGAGCACACACCAGCCGCGGTGGTTGTGGAAAGACGCACCGTAATCAAGGAAGGCAGCCGGCAGCAGTGGCGGTGGAGGAGTAGGTGTGGACGAAAACAGCCGGTCGTGCGAGGTTGGACGCCAGCCGCAGGACACATAGAGGTGGAGTACCATCGTGGAGCAGGTAAGGAACGGGAGTTAGCGCCGCAGGCGAGGCTGATCAACTGCGAGGCTGTTCAGTCGCAGGGTCGTTCAACTGTGAGGTTGTTCAACGAGCGTGTAGAGAGGAAGTGACGGTAGGGAAGGAAGCGGGAGGAGTGAGGGCGTGGAGTTATGGATACATAACTCCACATATTGCAAGCTATAGTAAAGGTAACTTTAATAAGTTTCTTGTTAGAAGTTTATTTGGCTAAATTGTCTGTGTCGGCAAAATTGACAATTTGTAGCTATTTAAACCCTAGTTGAAGCTGTTTTGAATGTTTTTTTTCACCTGATGTTTGATTTATTAATTTCTCTTACATTGATATTTCTCAACAAAACCCATAACTGAGTTGCCTATTCATTTTTTTTCCCCATTGGCTTCTGACAAAATGATTTGCATATTGGGCGTGTCCTTCCACCTCTTACTCACCATCAGGATGTAATCTTTCTCCATAGGCTGCCTTTTCTCACAATTTTTTTTTGTTAAGCAGTTGTTAATTCTCTTTTTTTTTTTTTTACTTTGAATGGCTGTAAAAGCAAGCTGTTTTTGGATTACCTCTAATTAATACGTAATATCTGTCAATCAAGAAGTGATAGAAAAAGTTTGTTTAAGTTATATTAATACAAAATTCATTGTTATGTGTGAATCTGGTCAATGTAAAACATTTCAACTTATCAGTAGGGATTAAACTAGGTCAACTAATATCATAAAGTGAATTTGTAAATTGGTGAAAATCGTTTTTTACAGTGCTGCTTATGTTTAACAAATGATCTGAACACAAGATAGTATATTGGCACAATTTTTGCTTGAAATTCTTGGAAAACTTTTTTAATGTTTTTATATATACAAACGTTTTAGTTGGCCCAATTGTTGGTGGATTTTCCTTAAAACCTTAAAAGTTTATAGACCTTAGAAGACCTCCAAACTCAAAAAGGTAGTGCACCGTATGTATGACTGTGGACCTCAGTTGGCTTGTATTCATCTAAATCAAGGGTAAAACATTATCTAAGCCATATTTTCACTGAATTAACTGTATTCTTATGGACTTTTATAAAACCACTTGGGAATTAGTCTATAATGGGACAATATAAAAATGCCCTGTCATTATCAGACTCTAGATTCAAGAGGAAGTCGGGACTGGATTTAAATTTCAGATGTAATGAGATATTGTGTAACAACTGTTCTCCTTATGCAGTTTAATAACAGAGAGCATAATTTGGTTTGTGCCTTTAACTTCCAAGCGCTCTCTCGCTCTAAATGCTCTCCGCTTTGGCAGGAGTCTTCCGAGCCGGAGACAGCTTGTTGAATTGTTTGCCGAAAGCGACAGCAGAACACTTGCACCCCCAAGACCTAGATTGGTTGTTTTTTTTCTCCCTGGCATGACAAGGCAGCATAATTAGATTCTGACAGAATGACTGACAGCGTGAGGGTGCTCTCCTCCACCTCTACAATGTGCGAGCTATTGAAGATTCAGGACCCTGGACAGTTCCTGCCTATCAGCATCTGTTTCAGCACGGCACAAAGCTAAGACTAGATAAAAGTGCAGTGTTTTGAGTGGCTCAGCTCTGTTAACAGAGCAGAAATGGACGGCTTATCTGGAACAGGTTGCTGTGTTTGAGTGGCACGCCGCGTGTTGATCTAGAGGCATGAAGGCAGAAGGAGGGGGCGAGGCAATGAGCAACGCGGGCGACTGGTTATGGCAGACTCTGCCATGCCAATCTGTTACCACTGGGCACGTGGCCAGTTCTCGGCTGGCCTTCTGACACAGTCAGTGCCCTCTGACTTCTGCTCTGAACTGTTCCTGAGTACTGACAGAAACACTGATGCTTCCTTAACCACACTGTAAAAAACAAAACTGAAAAATGCTGAATGAGAAATATTGAATTGCACCCTAAAATATAGCAAACTAATCATCCCAACTTACTTTATTAAGTTTCTTGTTAAAAGTTGGTCCAAATAAATAATCTGTGTTGGCAAAAGTTACTTATTGTAGTTAACCCTACTCTGCACATGCTCAGTTTGACCCTTTATTTGATCGGGGTCTATGGAGCAATGTTAATCACACTATTTGCATATTGGGCGTGTCCTTCCACCTCTCACTCACCATCAGTGTGTAAGCATTTTCCACAAGCTGCCTTCTCTTGAAATTTGCATATTTGTTATATAATAGTAACTGCCTGGTCTCTGTGGTAAAGCTCGTGAGAGCAGGTTACTATATTCTGTGTTGCCAAGTCAGTCCGGTTACATTTGCGTTAATTGCAATAGTTTTACATAACTGACAGTAAGGTGGATATGTGATAGTCATAAACTCCAATTACCCAGTTGCTATGTTAAATTAACAAAAGTATAGCGTTGCACCCACTAAATGATTTTGATTTATGTAGAACATTTCATTGGCGCAACTTATTTTTTTAGTTGGTCCTAAAGGATGGTCAGCAAAACTTGCAATACACATTTTGTAGAATTTAAATCAGGCCAACAAAAGACACAAATTACATTTTTAAGTTGGTGAGATTAAATATTTAAAGTTTTAATACATATGATCTGGGCTAAAGATCTTTTCAGTTGAAAATGCTTAAATAGAAAATAGAGAATATTGAGTTTAAAAAAAAATCCATATTAACTCAAATTATACCAAAAAATGAACTCAAAACAATAAAGTTCTCATAACTACAGCTTATTTATTTTACTTTAATAGTTAAACATGAGTTAGCTCAACATAATTTGCTGGAATTGTGTAAAAACAGTGAATTTAAGTTGGTGTTATGCATTTCTGTTGAGTCACATACTAAATTTAAATTTTTAGATTTGGCATAACTACACTGTACACCCAGAAGTTGTTTGAACTCAAATGAATTAAGTCTGTTTTAAATAAAATTGGAGATTTCTAAACAATACTCAACTATTTTGAGTTAGTTGAACATTTGTGGGCACATATACACTTAAACTTAAATCTGAGTTGAACCAACTTATAATAACTGAGTTTAGTCTGTTGCCATTAACAGCTGCTTTTCCATTGGCTTCTGTCACAATCTATTTGCATACTGGGTGTGTCCAACACTTTCTGACTAACACTCACCATCAGTGTGTAGTGATTCCCCCGGGGCCTTACCATTTAACTTGTCATTTTAAAGTTTTGGTAACCTGCAGTTTATTTCCGAAGCAAAGTTAATATTACAAAACATAACATCAATCTCTTTAGTTGCTGTTTCTTAATAGATCTTATATTTGTTTTAAAAGTTCAGAAATCAATGTTTGGTGGAATAACTGTGGTTTTAATCACAGTTTTTATGCATCTTGGCATGTTCTCCTCCACCAGTCTTACACGCTGCTTTTGGATAACTTTATGTTACTCACTCCTGGTACAAAAATTCAAACAGTTCAGCTTGGTTTGATGGCTTGTGATCATCCATCTTCCTTTTGATTATATTCCAGAGGTTTTCAATCTAATAAAATTAAAGAAACTCATCATTTTAAGTCTTATTTTTTCTTATTTTTTCCAGAGCTGTATAGAAGAGAATTAATATAGAAAACAGGGTGAAAAATTCTTAGAACAAGAATTATTTTAACAGTTATTTGAGCTTTGCTGCTGTGTACCTGCCAGTCTCCATTCTGGGCTCTGCTGCATCATGGCATGATTTAGGCGCCTATGCAAATGCCTGTGCATTTAATTCCAGCCTAGGCCTTATTGATGGAGAAATAAATGGGTGTGATGTAAAATGGAAGGCTATTGATTTCTTCTTGCTTCTTCTCAGAGGCATTCCTGTAGGGAGGCGCCAGGGTGAGCGATGGCACTTAGTGGACCAGGTCAGGTGATGCACATTGGTCACTGGTCTGACTGGACCACAAGCGCAGGGCATTTGTAAAAAGGAACGGAGTGAAAATGTCGATACTGTGCAGAGTGGAAAGCTGGAAAGGACAGAATGCTCAAGCCAAAAGAGAATATAGAGTATCCTGGAAACATAAGCCTCATCAGAGAGAATGTTAATATTCTGTATTTATACTGACGTATTTAAAAACGAACTCCAATTTGGTCAAAAAAGGAGATGTGGAGTTTGTCCTAGGCTAATATTTAGGCTTATCAAAAAATTCAATATTCTTAGAGATGGCAAAATACTTTATATTAAAGAAATATGGGAAAAGGAGGGGGGGGGGGTATTCCGCAGAGGAGGACAGACAATACTCTGTCAGAGGAGGATTGGGGAAAATATGTCAAATGCAATTACTTAAAATGGAGAGAATTTTGCTGGTAAAACATCCTTAGATTTTTTTTTTTTATGTGCAGAAATGGTATGCACAGACAGTGCAGGTCACGACATCTTCATTTCAGTGATAAACTACATTTTTGATCATGTAGAAATGTAACATACACTGCAAAACTCAGAAGTTGTTTGAACTCAAATTATTTAAGTCTGTTTAACATAAAATTGGAGATTTCTAAACAATACTCAACTATTTTGAGTTAGTTGAACATTTGTGGGCACATGTATACATTCAAACTGAGATCTTTGAGTAGAACCACAGAAAGAAGACTAAATACAAGTTCAGGAGAATATAAATTTTAAATATATATGTATATGTATTTGTTACGTTCATTGTACTTAAAAATTATATTATATTAACCTAAAATTTATTAGGTAATCAGTTACAACAAAAGTTTTGAGTTTAGTCAACTTATGCGGTTTTATAGTGTATCATACAGCATCAACTCATTTCATTGGAGGACACTGATTGCCTTAAATTATTTAAACACAGAATAAAGTTAATGTGCTCTAACAGCTCTACAACACTGAGACCTGCCAATCAACATGTATATTATAATCACTGCACGCCCAGGATAAGGTAGCTTTGGGCAACAGACAACACAAAGATGGTAAGTAAGGGAGCGGCCACACCCAATATGCAGATATATGGTACCAGGAGCCTATAGGAAAGCTGCATGAACCAACACTGTAGAAAAAGCTAAAAGTTGGTTGAAATCATATTTTTTCATTGGCTCAACACACATTTTTAAGTTTTCCGGTTGAACACAATTGAGTTGTACTGGCCGGTGAGTTCACTCAACTTAATATTAGTTCTCCTGACTAAAACACCAAATTACTTTTAGAGTGTTGGTGACTCACGCTGCACTCAAGGAGTCCGGAGATAGGCGTGTCCCTCCGCAGCTGAAAGTAATCCCCTTTATTTTTTGCTCCTTGTTATTATTAATTTCTATGCGTCGGTTAAAAAGTGTTTAGCCCAATGTGCCCACGGTTATAAAGTTGTAAAAAGTACTCCAGTCTTTTCTAACTTGCTGCCTATCACATTACCTCTCTGCGTTTTCAAATCTTCCCACTTTCCTTTTTTTAACCAATAACTTAAAATGTAAGTTGAATAAACTTTGCAAATTTGAATAACTCACAGGAAGTTAAAACAATATGCTATTTTAAGTCATTTTTATTCAAAACAAAGGAACTTGAGTTCAATATCCTAAACTTGTTATGGCAATTGGACTTGAAAAGAACAAATGAGTTCACAAAACTTAATGTGGCTGTAATGTTTTACAGTGAAGGACACGTATAACTCCTAAAACATCACATCCTGCTTTTGGTTTGTTTGGATGGCTTTGGTTTCTATTGTGTTTGTATGTCAAAATATTTAGCAGCATTTTTCTAAAACTTAGATGCGAATTTTAGTAAGTTAGTCAAGTGTAAAAGCTGTTTTAGATCCATGGAGTAGTCTGGGGGGTCTGTGGTTCACTTGAAATGCACTGTAAAAAGAAACCTAATTACTTTCTCTCATACCATTAATGAAGTTTATTTATTTCATAATATCCTACTGATTTAACTTGTGTAATATTGTTTGACTAAATACACTTAAGTAAATAAATCACATGCAACCTTTTCAAGATCTTCATTGAGCATGTGCAGAGGAGTGATATGGGTGAAGCTTCCAGACACTAAAATGATCACAACACAGCTTATTTACACTTTGTTACTCACACTCACTCATGTCCTTAGTAGAACCACATCAACCTGTGCCTCTTTCCTATTGGTTTATGCCATCGATTTTATTTGCATAATATGTATGACCCACACCACTAACTCACCATCAATGTGCAGTCTTGTCCACAAAGGCTACCTTTTTGGTATTCTATCAAAAAAATTCCTAACTGATGATTTTTTGGGCACAGTGTGGAAATGTATATCTTTACTGTGAAGTAAGATTTTATGCTTGGTAACAACTGTAATAACAAACTGTTTTTGAGCTGGATATACCCCAGTATGGAAGAATAATCAGGAAGTACAGAAGTATGGCAGTTTCATTTTAGAATAAGAAATAACTAGTCATGTTTAAAAATAATTATATTATTACTTTCTTTACTTTATTGTTTGTTTTTTTTTAACCACCAAAGGAAGATATTCATTTTTGACAAGACTACACACTGATGGTGAGTTTGTGGTGGGCTGGGGAGACTCCCATTATTTAAACACTTTTAATTCAAATTTTAAATCATAGTTAATTTGTTATTTACCCAGCTGGCACACAACAAACAACGTTGAATCAACATTCAAAGTTCAATAGTTGTGGTTGTGCTAATGTTGAAATGTTAAGGTTGAATCAACACTTAATGTTTAATGGTTGTGCTAAAGTTGAATCAACATTTAATGTTCAATGTTTGTGCTAAAGTTGAAATTTTAACATTGAATCAACATTTATTGTTCAATGGTTGTGCTAAAGTTTAAAATTTAACATTGAATCAACATTTAATGTTCAATGGTTGTGCTAACATTGAAATTTTAATGTTGATTCAACATTCAATGTTCAATGGTTGTGCTGAAGTTGAAATTTTAACGTTGATTCAACATAAGTTTATTGGTAACACTTTGTTAACCATAGGATTTTCTAATTTTAGTGAGCTATGGTTTATTAAAGGTTAAACGTATGACGTTGAAACAATGTTGCTATATCAACGTTGATTCACTTTTCAAAATCAACAGTTGATTCAACGTTGATTCAACCATAACATCTACGTTGATCAACATTTATTCAACGTTGAAATGCCAGCTGGGTAGAGTCACTACAACTGAACTAAATTGAGTATATGCACATAAATAGTAGACATTAAGTAGACATAGAACTTGAAAAGAACAATTATATTTTATATTTACATAACATAGTCAGGATAATCAGTTTCCCAATTTTTAATAAGTTAATTCAGAGTGACTAAGTTTATAGCATATGCATGAGGCATTATTATATTAACAAAAGTGTGAAAAGTATTGACATTCATTACTCTGTAGGTAGAAGTATAGATACTAGTAAGTATCAGCTCAAGCTTTTTACTCTAGTAAAAGTGTAAAAGTACTTATTTCAAACTTACTTAAAGTCTAAAAGTAGTAATAGTGTAAAAAATTCCATTAAGCTTGGTGCACTAACCCCCTGCCCAAAACACATTTTTCTGAAAGCCACAATGAATATAATGTTCTATTAAAATGTTAATGTTGATACATTTGGGATGCACTAGGCTGTAAATATATATTCATTGTAAATGAATGTATTTTATTAGAATGTAAATATTTTAAAGAAGCTTATTTGGGAAATTTGGCTCGATTTCTTTTGAGTCTCTGCATGGATCATCTTCATATTTTTATGTGATGGTCTTTGTATGTATGTATAGTTGCAAGGCATGGGAACATGACATGAAATTTTAAAGTCTTGGTAGAAATGGCAGTATAGAGCATGTATAGAGTGAATTATCCATCGTCTATTCTGTACAGAAATCTCAATCTCCTCTTACACCCAGCAATAATTCTACCCTGCAAAATCTGCCAGGTCCTCTATTAAACAGCAGTCTGTATCTGCTGGGCAGTTTTTATTAACTCGTATCGTGGAGAAATAATACTTCATTAAGCGCAATGATAAGTCCATAAATTTCAGGCCTGAACGCTCAGCTACAAACTCCGAGATTTTGATGAATTGTTGGTTCATAAAAGCTTTGTGTTTAATGGATGAGCCTCTCAGGCTGGAGACTAATATTTAAAACCAGCACATGTAGTGAATTAAAACAAGCTCGGCTATTTAATATAGTGGACATGTTTCGCTCTGACTGATGTAGCTTTACATAAACTAGAATTACATATGTTTTAAAGACACCCCATTAATAATGCAGAGATTTGCATGCTAATATTTTAATATAATTTTAAAAGCAGTCCAGAAGTCTGCATTAGTACTCTTTGTAGTTAAACAATTTATATTGTGGGTAATTTTATGTTTTGGTCATATTTTAAATATAAATCATATGAGTCATATAAGCAGGTTTTCATTTTAAACAACCAGCCGCACAACTGATTCTACTTGTTTAATAAACAGGTCTTTAAACAGCTGATCACATGTGCTTCCGCTTGCATGGAATAAAGAGCTACAGCCACACTGATGCATTGTTGATATGATTTGACCAATTAGTCCTAAATGTAGCCCTTATTGCTCTGTAAACGAACTGTAAATTTACTATTTTAAATCTACCCCTATAAGTGACAGCTGCAACATTTAAGGTGGAACTGTACTACTTCAGGAAGAACTTACTTCAGTTTTGTCTAGACTAACCTTTGTGAATATATGCTTTTCATTTTGTTAGTTTTAGTTTTTGTCATTAGTGTTAACAAGTGTTTAACACAACACGTAATCAAAACAATCACGTAAACAAAACGTAGATTAGTTGTAAACCAAGTCTGTTAGACTACTGTTTTTTGTCTAGAGCAACTGTGAAATCTATTTCAAGGTTTCTTAATTCTACTCTTTCTACTTAACTTTTTTTTTATACATCTCAAATTATGAATTCAAATTGTACAATAAACTCAAATGCAAAACATGGACATTCTGTTGGAATTAAGTTCTTTAATAATAATTCTCATTACAGTTCAGCACTTCTTTATTGAACATTTTTTTATAATTTAATGTAAATTTTTTCCAATTTTCGCCCCAATTTTACACGGCTAATTGACCAACCCACTCATTAGGACTCCCATGAATCACTAGTGATGCCCCAACACACCAGGAGGGTAAAGACTAGCACAGGCCTCCTCCAGTAAATGTGAAGTCAGCCATTGTCTCTTTTTAAACTGCTGCTGATGTAGTATTACCGAGTCACATCGGAGGAAAGCGCAGCGACTCGTTTCTGATACATCAGCTCACAGACGCCTTGTACTGACTCACATCATGCTTTTGAGTGATGTGCAGGGAGAGCAAAGCCAATTGTGCTTTCTCAGGGCTTTGGTAGCCGATGGCAAGCTACATGAACGGGATTTGAACTGGCAATCTCCTGATCATGATAGCTGCACCTTAGCCTGTAGTAGTAGTTAACTCTTAGATAAATTAATAAAAGTTAATAGCCAATTGAAGGCAGCCCTGCAGGAAAGACTATACACTGATGGTGAACTAGTGATGGGGAAATAGGCGTTGTGCAAATCACTGTTGGCAGGAACCAATAGGAAAAGGACATGGCTTAACATGGTTCTACATTGTTTAAGAAAAAACATAACATACTTTGTGCATTCCTCAATACTAATACATATCAGAGTTTGCATATAGCAGTTTCTAGCCAGCATGAAGCCACTTTTCAGTACACAAATAAGCATTTATAAACTGTACTATTCAGCAAGATAATGGTCCATTGTAACACATTTAAATAAAAATGGGAAGGTAGCCCAAAAGGGACAAGACTACACATTGATGGCAAGTTAGTGGTGAGGGCACACCCATTACACAATTAAATTATGGCAGGAACCAATAGGGAACATGCAGGTACACTCTAAAAAGTGATTTTGTGTTTTAGTCTGGTAAACTAATATTATCAAGTTAAGTGAACTTACCGGCAAGAACAACTCAGTAAAACGAGTTCAGAAAACTTCAACCTAAAAAATTAAAAAAAATTGTTGAGCCAATAAAAAAAGTGTGATTTCCACCAACTTTATTTACTACACATGTGCTAATGCAGTTTCTACAGTGTTGGTTCATACTGCTTTCCCATAGGCTCCTGGCACCATATATTTGCCTATTGGGTGTGGCCTCTCCCTTACATACTATCTTTATGTTGTCTGTTGCCAAAAAGCTACCTTATCCTAGGTGTGCTTTAGTGTAATATAAGTCGCACTTATATAAGTATAAGTATGATTGCCAGGCCTGAGTGATGTAAGCTCTAAGAGCCTTATTCTGTGTTCCTAGTTGTTACAGGATTTACTGTTATGCTGGTCCAGTATTGTGTTGTCAATATTGGCAGTTCTATAAATGTGTTAATAACTATATATTTATTAAATAAACTAAAATGGATAAAGTTAATTAAACTATTGTTTTGTGAACAAGATTTAGTTAAGCTGAATAAACTTAACATTTTAAATATTTACAACTTAACTGAGTTAAGTTTAGCCAATTAATTTTTATTTTTTTTTGGTTTATAATTATGGTCCTACGTCAAGTGTATTTAGTCATACGTGACATTAGAACTTATTAGTACTAGTATTAATATCACATTAACTTTAAATCACTAGGATATTATGAAACAAGTACACTCTAAAAAGTAAAACTGTGATGTACATTTTTTTTGGTGAAACATTTTTACACTCAATAATACTGAGTATATTTTAAAAGTGGAAAATAATTTCTATATACCATCTGGGTTGAGTAAAAGTAAGTACAACTATTAAGTAGATATGGGTAATCACATGTAGCTCAACAGAATATAATATTGAGTAGAAATAAATAAATAAATCCCTTAGTCAAAACTATATAAAAATGTATTAGATGTAATTGTGATGGATAACAGTAAATAATGGTATATGCTTTAAATGTTCTTACTTTAATGCTATTCATACTGAAAGTTTCAGTAAGTGGAATTTACTTCATTTTCAAAATTGTATTGCAATATAAAAAAGATTATCACATTACACAAAAAAATTAATTCAACCCAAAATCAAACTTTGCAATAATTAAAGCAGTAACTTGGTGTTATAGCCTACAACAGAACAGTCAAACAATCAATCAAGATATAAAGTGAAAATGAAAAGGTAGCCCCGGTGGACAATACTACACAACGATGGTGAGTGAAAGTTAGGGAGACAAGCTCATTATGCAAATAAATGATTCCAGGAGCCAATAGGGAGGTTATACGTTTTGTGTAATATATTAAGTAAACTTTACTTTTTTTTGTTTTCGTGTCTGAGCCGTTTTGTGTAAGTCATATTTACTCAAAATGTGGAGTGAACTCTACACAAACAGTCAAAAAGTAAGTTCTTTTTATTTGTTTCCTTTAATAACATAATATGGACAATTATTAGTAATATTTAATGCTCTTCTTGAAGTATGTTTACTGCTGAAAATGAGATAAAAGTATGGATTTTACTCAAAATGCTTAATTCAGTTGCTTACTCAATTATGTTGTGTATTTTTACAGGGTTCATATGGTCATGAAAAACCTGAAAAATGTCCAGGCCTGGATAAGTTTTGGAAAAGTAAAAATACCCAGAAGGTTTTGGAAAAGTCATGGAAGTTTGGTTTACAAATCTCAGAGTTAATTCAGTAATACACAATGGAGCTCTCAGGATCTGACACTAGGGGTGTGCCATATCTTTATTGTACGTGATAATATCGCCAACATTTTTAAATATCATGAACAATATTATACCCTAAAAATAACGTGCCATATCACCCACCCCTAATTATCACATCGGGGTACTGCTTTTTTACTGTTTTTAACAAAAGATAAATTCACACTGTTCTGATTTTACATTATATATCTACTAGAGACTACTAGAGATTATATATGTCCAGTATCATTTATTTTACTTTAATCCTGGATATATGGGAATATTTGGAGTGCATTATTATTAGTATCATGGCATTCTGGATCATTGACGTCTGTTACCAATGTGATCAAATTCTTGTATTTTTAAATGTCTCAGGTAGGGGTGTGCCATAAATTGAATGCAATAATAAAATATAATTTTCATTTTTGTTGCAGTAGCGTATTCTCGATTTTTTTTTTTTAATGAATTTATATCGCCAAGAGTATCGTTATCGCGAAAATACCATGAAATATTGTGATATTATTTTAGGGCCATATCGCCCACCCCCTATCTGACACACATTTTATTATTAAAGATTGTGATTCATTTTAGACCTACTATAATAAAAATTTTATTATAGTTTTAGTTGATTTTGGTTTTATTGTCTATGTCTGCACTGATGTTTTAAAAATCGTATGGTCAGGAAAATTTGAAGACATGAAAAAGTCATGAAAAAATCATGGAAATTTATTGATTAAAAAGTGTATGAACCCTGATTTTACACAATTAACTTTTATATTTACTAACCCCATTACTCATTGTAAAGTTCACTAATGGAATAAGAGAAAGAGTAGATGGCTGACTGGGAATATTGGATGCTGGGGATATTTGGACTATCAGACAGAACTGCATTTAAAACAGACATGATTCTGTACTGGAAATCACGGCATGTGCTCAGGAACACTTTTAGAAATCATTTTCTGTGAATGCTGTTCACCGTGTAATCCACACATGCTTAAAAGCTATGCCATGCAAAGAAGACGCCCAATTATAACACAACCAAGAAATCCTCATTTTACACAGCATCCCATTTTTCTTGAATGTGCTTGTCCAAGATGACACTTCAAATTTAAAACAACAAGGAAAATGTACATATTTTGTGTGTTTACATGCCATCTGTTACCATGATAAATCCATGGTAGGTATCCTCTGGCCACTGAGCCACTCTTTTGGCTAGATTTTGTTTGGATGGTGGATCACTTTCAAGCTAGCTATGACACCACTGTGTTTAATATACCCATACTACTGCCAAACACACTACCATGTCACTGTCACTGCTGTGCTGAGAACGGCCCACCATCCAATTAATTTCTGGTCAGCAGTGGCCCTGGGTGAATAGGGTACATGATGGCTGACCAACATAACGACAGCTATGTTACAGAGTGTGGACATGCACAGAGTCAGCCAGTGCAGCATGTAGAGCTAATGAGTGTCTAGGCATAAATAATTGACTTGAATCATTACCTTACTTTTTGGTTATCCATCCATCCACCCGTCCATCCATCCATCCACTATCCATCTGTGTAGTTTTTGTGCCATCTATTAATTTTTAATTCAATCATCCATCCATCCATCCATCCATCCATCCATTCATCCATCCATCCACCCATATACACTGGAATATACATTTTTTTTTTTCTTTTTGCATTAACTAAACAAAAAGAAACATTCAGACAAAATGGTTAATAGATTAATAAATAGATAATTGTACTTCTAGATAGACAAATGCAGTTTTATTTTAATCAAAAATGTACCTCAGCAGTGCTACTCAACTCAAAAGGTGAGTGAACATACATGTAGAAAAGACAGTCAGTTTTTTGGTAAGCAAACAAATGCCGAGGCTTAGTTAAAAGCTCAGCTAACATTACTATCCTATCCCTGTACAACTTAATTTTTTTCAACTAGAAAACAGCCAGTTTGGGAAAGTGTAGTAGAGTGTAAGGACTTAACTGAAACATGTCTTTTAATGGTTCTGCACACTGTGAGCTTAAAACACCAGGTAAATAGTAGTAAACAGCAACATCAAGCCATTTTTATTTTTGCACAACAGCAAATATTAGAATGTTAAAGTTTGTCCAGTTTGGCCTATATACGTTTTTTTTTTATTATTATTCTCTGGCCTACACAGGTAACAATGTTTGGATGTTTAGAGTATTTCAAGAAATACAACAAAAATGCAGTGTAAAAACATAATACTATTAACTCCTTATGAATTAACAGTAAAATACTGACAGCAGAAATACCGTAAATTTGCAGCATTAAAGTTCTGAGCCAGTATAGTTATGCTTAGCAGTAAAGCAAACTTTCCACTAAAGCTGGAGCATTAACATTAGTGGCAAATTGCTAACGATAATGCTAATGATGCTCCAGCAGTGCTAGCCGGAATTAGCAGCAGACTACAGGCTAATAATACCTCTTAATGGCAAAAGAGCTACTGTTTAGTGCGGTTAGTGGCTAATGCTAGTAGGCTACTGCTGTAGAAACTTCACTGAAACTCCTGTATAACGCTGTATGAGTGGCTTTACTGCTCTTAACAACCTGACTGGTAAAATTCATACATAAGGTGTACCGGATTATAAGGTACATTGATGATTTTTAAAAAAATTAAAGGATTTTAAGTACGCCTGATTGTGCGAACACTGCGGTATATTATAAACATTTTAGTGAGTCTCAATTATTCTGTTTAGGCAATATTAACTTACAATATGGGGTGAATACAACAAACTGAATTCAAATTTGTACTTCAAAAGTATTGAGGAGATTTTATATGTTAATTCTTACTGTGTATATTTGGGTAATATTTAGGAAGCTTCTGCATATGGTAGATTGATGTGTATTTGACTGGTGTTTAGTCTCACAACAAAGCAGCAAATGCCTTTTTTACATTTTAAATATAACCACGTTTTTATTTATTTTTTTTTATCAAATGTTACTGTTAAAAATACAGGTGGCAGCTGTTTTCATTAGGCATCCCAAGATGCATTGCAGTTTTTGTTCAAATTTTTTTTTTGGTAGAACATTAAATACATTTACTGTATGAATTTACAATTACAATTTACAATTTATATAAAATACAGGTTTGATATAAAATACAGGTATTGATTACTGTGTGTTTCATCTACTTCAGATTTAACATGAGCATGAGGCTCAACAGTAAAAGGAATAACAGTAGTAACCAAGGTGGGCGTGGCTTAGCTCAGGGTCCCAAACAATATTTCTTCAAAGAAATCCAATAAACACCATCCATCTAAAAAAAGGAGTGTTCTTTTGTGCTGTCCTCTGTGTTTCAGCATCCAATGGTGGCATGGCGAGTGTCTCAGACAGAGTGGGGTGTACTGCTGTTCGAGATGGGCCCTCTGCTCTTATCACTGGGCTTTTTCTATGGATCATTCTCTTCGGGTTAGTGGGCGCTCAAGGGCAAGGTAGGTGCTCGGGATTTTCTTAATATCACACAGCTTTGTGTGGGGTGTGTATGGATCATTGGCATCATTGTGTGTCAGATGTTTGTGAACAATGGCTGGGGTCTGTTGTGATTATTGTGAATATTGTGAATAGTGCTGATCGTTTGTATTGGCTTTTTCTGGTGGTGGTATGTTTGGCTTGAGCTTTTAACAGCTATTAATGTAGGAAAATAGAAAGTTAAGTGTAACTTCTGATAACTAATCTGATGCTTCTTAATTTATTAAATACAGCTCTGGAAAGAAAAATTAAGAGACCACTTCAGTTTCTGAATCAGTTTCTCTGATTTTGCTATTTATAGGTATATGTTTGAGTAAAATGAAAATTGTTGTTTTATTCTAAAAACTACAGATAACATTTCTCCCAAATTCCAAATAAAAATATTGTCATTTAGAGTATTTATATGCAGAAAATGAGAAATGCCTGAAATAACAAAAAAGATGCAGAGCTTTCAGACCTCAAATAATACAAAGAAAACAAGTTCATATTTAAAAAGTTTTAAGAGTTCAGAAACCAGTATTTAATGGAATAACCCTGTTTTTTATCACAGTTTTTATGCATCTTGGCATGTTCTCCTTCACCAGTCTTACACACTGCTTTTGGATAACTTTATGCCTTAACTCCTGGTGCAAAAATTCAAGCAGTTCAGCTTGGTTTGATGATCCATTTTCCAGTTTTTCATTTTGGTAAAATCGAAGAATTTTTTTTATGTGGTCTCTTATTTTTTTCCTGAGCTGTATGTTTTGATAGTCGATGCCCACAGACTGTTGAATGATGTTGGTTTTATTTTATTAAGGAGCCACTAAAGTCTAAACCATACTTGTTTTCATTAATAGAACTGAATTAACTGAAATGTGTTTCTTTGAAGTAATGAAACATATCAGTCCTGCTTACATTTTTTATAAACCTTTCCTAACCTATAAAACATGCTTTTATTATGGTAATTTCCACCTTTGCAGTGCCCTCTCAGGTTCAACTGTGCTATAGGTGTGGATGATGTGTCTGTGTACGCATCAGCTTTCCCTCCTGCCTGCCTCTAAACCCATACATCACTCAGTGCCCCTCCTAAACTACCCCTCCCATTTTTTAGCCTTTTTTAAATTTGAGCTTTAAAGTCAGCAAAAATCAGGGGGTTTAGTGCCACTTTAATGCCAAAAAAATCCTAAAGCTGCTGCTTCTGCATGTCCTTATAAGCAAGGTGCAGTTTAAACTTCATCTGAAGCTGTCTTTCAGTCTAAAGCTGTAGTATGCATTTTTTATTTTGTTGAGTGACTGAAATGATTGAACAAAATTATTTTACTTTGTTTGTGGATACATAAGGCTGACACATATACTACACAGCACTCCTTATTAGAAAAACACAACAATACGCAAACAAATTCCACTAAAGATAGGACTGGCGATTAAGTATATTGAAGTTGAGCAGCTTCTGTGCAATCCCTTTAGCCTTTGGGTTGTCTGCTTTAAGTTTATCTCATTTCTACAATGTTTCAGTGAGTGGTTGCTGCCTTATTCCTCTTTCTCTCTGTTGGATCCAATTAACTCCTTGTACTTTTACATTCATGCTGTTCATATTATATCTATACCTTTTTTTCTGTTCAGTGTTTTTGGACTAAAATATCTCCAAGCAAACATATATGTTTTACATAAAGAAACAGCTAATATTATTGGCTCACTTACTTGCAGTATAAAGTTGCCACAGACTCATGGTGAGATATGGAATGGTATCTGTTATTTACTGTTGAGTTTTTTTTTTTTTAATTTCTTCATTCTTTTATGTATTTGTTTATAATCTATATTTTTGTGATATCACTATTAGAACTGGCTTTTACTTTAAATTTCAACAGTTTCTGCATTATTCAAGTTAGTTAATTAGTCAAGTTGTAAAGATAAAACAATTAAAGTGTTTTAAACTTAGCTGAGTTAAAGCTAAACAATTATTTGAGAGCTACGTCAAATTAGCATACCAAATTTTTCCAATGTGAAAATAATGGTATTCCTATACTTAAAATGTTTGGGAAAAAAACAGCGGCAACTTGCGTTTACAACCTCTAACATTGAGACTTAGTAGCTATCCAATACTTAAAAGTTTAATACACACCCAGGAGAAGGTAGTTATGGGTGGCAGTCAACACATTGATGGTAAGTAAGAGGTAGGACACACCCAATATGCAAATTAATGGCGCCAGGGGCCTATGGAAAGCTGTATGAACCAAAATTGAGGAAAAAAGAGCCTTGGTGCACGTGTAGTATACTAAAAGTTGGTTAAAATCAAATTTTTTCATTTGCTCAACAAACATTTTTCAGATTAAAGTTACTCTGAACTATTTTTTTTTGAGTTGTAGAACAGGATTGTACACAAAAAAACATAACTTTTTAGAATGTTATATCTTTGTCTAAAATGGAAACTATTTGAAATAAAAAAATAAATAGGAAAGTTTTTCCCTAAAATGCAGAACTATAGGGGTGAGAGCAAAATGCACTTTTTTATTGTTTGCTGTCAGACTGTAATATTTCTCACACCTCCGTAACTCTGTAGTGTAGTGCTGTAGTGCTTT
Organism: Astyanax mexicanus; assembly: GCF_023375975.1. Taxonomy (NCBI): domain Eukaryota; kingdom Metazoa; phylum Chordata; class Actinopteri; order Characiformes; family Acestrorhamphidae; genus Astyanax; species Astyanax mexicanus. Next base: position 28,607,727 of record NC_064425.1, on the reverse strand, counting down.
GCTCTGAGTTTGGGTCGAGTTTTAATTGGCATCTCCCAGGGAGACAAGGCCACATTGCCCTCTGCTGTCAGCCCCTACGCTCCCTCCCTCCTCCCCCTGCGGCCATGCTTATTTATAGCAGAGCCAGGAACACACACACTGAGCCATTCCCTCTCTCGGCTCCCGAAGAAAACAATCTGAGAAATTCTCTCCTTCCTTTTCGCTGCCAAGTCTTGGGGAAGTAGAAATGAAGGCGTGCCGAAGGTTAATGCTGCGCTTGTTGTGGCTGGGCGGATGGAGAGGAATGGAGCGAGGCTTTGACATTCAGCCCTCATACTAGCAGCTTTAATTAATGGGACCAGGCTGCGATACATGCCAGGGGGAGATCTACCAAAGAGTGAAAGGGGGACCAGGCCAAGACGCTGGAGAGAGTGCACAATCCGTCGAGCATGATAACAACCGTAAACACCTCAGATATGCATTGATGCTGTTTAGAGGAGAGATGTTCAATAAAACATTTGAAAAGTTTTCCAGGTTTTGATAGATTTGATACATGTTTTCTAGCAATAATTGCAGTTGCAATTGTCCTATAATTCAAGTACAGTGTAGTCAGCTATAACCAGCCTTCAGAAAAGTGAATGCAAATTGATAAACCCTGTTTTTTTATCCTGCCTTTGCCTCGGTTTTGGCTCCCTCAGGCAAAGATTGATGAGTAATACCAGCGCAGGGTGACAGGAGACAAGCCCATAAAGTCTCTGCTGTGCTACTTCCAAAGTTCGCCTTTCACAAGGGCAGTAAATTACACTGGGAAGGACCAGAGGAGAATCGGACGGTTCGGGGATGGATGAATAGTGGACTGTATTAAGATACACTCTTAAAAAAAAAAAAAACGTGTGGATAGTTTTTGTTCCCTAAAGAACATTTTGGTGAACACATTGTATCTTACAGAGTGAACACCAGCACGGCTTCAGGGAGAATATAATGCAGTAATGGAAATGGTAGAAGAAAATGTGGAATGTTTAATTGGTATTTATATTGATTACAGAAGACATTTGATACTATAGATTACAGTTTATTGGAGAAGTTTAGAATATGAGGCTTGGCTTATTCCTGGCTGAAAAAATAGGCAGCAATGTGTACAAATAAAAAAATACTATGTTAAAGTTCAGAGTGGTTGCCCGTGGCTGTACCTCAGGGATCTATGATTGGTCCAAATATTTTTCTACTTTTCTACACTTTCTGGCCAAAAACAAGTTGCCACCACAAAAAATTAATATTTCATTGGACCGCTTTTAGCTTTGATTGCAGCACACATTCGCTGTGGCATTGTTTTGATAAGCTTCTGCAAAATCACAAGATTTACAGGGGTTGGACAATGAAACTGAAACACCTGTCATTTTAGTGTGGGAGGTTTCATGGCTAAATTGGAGCAGCCTGGTGACCAATCTTCATTAATTGCACATTGTACACAGCAAAAAGGCAAGTGTTAAATTAACACCCACAGAGTTGATTTTAACACTTTTTTAAGGGTTTATATAGGTCCACACTCTTTGGAGTTAAATCAACTCTTTCAAAATAGGGAAACATTTAACACCTTGCCTGAGTTCCTTTTTAACTCACATTTATATTTCTTTAACTTTTTAAATTCTTACACTAACACTGGAAAAAAAATGAAAAGAAGATTAGTCAATTGATATGACTTTTTATTATTTAATTATTATTCAAGACAGGTTAATGTGTAATTTTACATTGTATATCTTAGTGCAACACTTTATCACAATTTACTGTACAAAGGATGGTAACTTGCTCTTATAGCCTACAATATATTGGCTAGACAAACAACCATTAAATAAAATATAACACCATACCCAATGGAAGGTAGCCCTGGTGGGCAAGATTTCACACTGATGGTAAGTTAGGATCTGGGGGACACACCCATTATGCAAATAACGTGTTTAACTGGGCGGAGTTTAATTAAATCTCTGTGGAGTTGGCCAGTATTTATTGGGTTTAGTGGGATTAAAACTGAAATATTCAACTCTGTCAAATAATTCCAACACTGAACACAATTTAACACTGAAAGAGTTAAAATGACTGAACTCTGAAATTTCAACTCTCCTGTTTTTGCTGTGTACCAGTAAGAACAGAGTGTGAAGGTTCAATTAGCAGGGTAAGAGCTTTAACAGTTTTGCTCAAAATGTTGCAATGCACACAACATTATGGGTGACATACCAGAGTTCAAAAGAGGACAAATTGTTGCTGCACGTCTTGCTGACGCATCTGTGACCAAGACAGCAAGTCTTTGTGATGTATCAAGAGCCACGGTATCCTGATTAATGTCAGCATATATTTCACAAAAAAGTGTAAAATTTTTGATAATGTGTCAAAGTAAAGTTGACTAACAAGGTGAAACACAAAAATGGGGTGACTTTTATGATATATGCTTTACAACCAGTCAAATCACAAAGAAACAATGAACTAAATATTGATAATAATGATTTAAATAAGAACTACTAGAAAACACATTTTTGCCTAGTTCTGTAAAATTTCTGCATTTGAAATTACATTGTTGTATGTAAAGCATCTAGGCTATAGTTTTATACATTTATCATGCTGAAGTTATAAAGTGTGTTTCAGCCCAGACTGCCTTTGAATTAAGGTTTAATAGAGGATGCCCAATCACATCACATCAAAAATTAATGACAACAACCTGTTTAATGGTAAAATGTAAAAGAAAATTGGACAAAATACAATAAAACATAAGATATGTCTGTTTTAGGAGCCTCTGTTATGTAACGGAGAGATCGATATGAATTAGTATTCAATTCATTTGAATCGGATATCCATATTAATGAATTAAAATCAGTATCTTTTATCATTTTGAGGTCCACAGTGCAGCAATAATCAGATCTTGACACACAATACCCTGCACGATGATGCATTACAAAGTTTGCCTAATAAGCTAAACTTTGATCGGATGAAAGATGATCTGTGATCAGATCAGTTTTGCCCCAAAAAATATTGATCAGTGCTAGTTTTTTTATTTTTAAAAACTACAGTTCCACACCAGTAGCCTTTTAGGAATATTTTTTTATAATGTTACTGTTATACTAACTAAACCATGTTTACTGTTAGGAATCGGCTGGACAGACATATCAAGTGTGCTGTATTTGGGTGGCTGTGCCAGTTTGTTTTTTCCATTTGGCTCCTGTGGCTGAACACTAACTGCATTACTGTATATCCGTCTTCATCGCTGGTCTTACTGGCTCCTGTGTGGCTTGGGGTCGGGTAGCAGCTCTGCGCTGTGGGAGGTACAGGGGAAGCTCTCAGTCTGTGTACATTACACTGAGTGCTTCTGTTTGGAGACTGAAAAGCCCAGCAGTTTGTTGTGCAGTAAATCGAGTATATTATCTCTGTTTGCTTTACACATAGTGACCTAACAAGTGCTAAAACTAAAACTAGGGCTGTGTGTTGAAGAAACTTGGCAGCATGATGGGAATACAGTATTTTAGAATGTAGAATTCTGCTATTACCAGCACTAGTTTTGAAGTTAAAGGTGCTGTAAATTAATTTTGTAAAATGACTTTTGATATTTAAACTCCACTCCCACCCCCAAATTCATGCATGCACATTGCTAAACATATTTTCAGATTTCCATGGTTATAAAACCCTTCACAAATATTGTACAAAAGTATATCACGATATAGTGGTGTGACATATCGTATCGTACGCAATAATATCACCAATATTTTTGAATATCTTTATTGATATTATACCCTAAAATCTTGCCATTTTGCCATATCACCCACCCCTAATTATCACATCAGGGTACTACTTTTTGTTTGCTAATATTGACCCACGCCCTTGACTGGGCAGAGAAGAAGAAAAGAGGGGGAGCGAACTCAGAGTATATGGGGTGGAGTTCGTGGCAGCTTCGCTGTAAAGCGTGAAGCCGAAGCCCCCCTTCACATGAAGAGAAACATGAGGAAAAAGAATAAAATTAAAGAAGGAGGAAGATGGGGAGGAGGTGGGTGCGAGGTGGTTCAACGAGCAGGTAGAGAGGAAGTGACGGTTTAAATAGGGAAGGAAGAGGGAGGAGTGAGGGCGTGGATCAACTCCCAAAACTTAGTTATGATACATAACTCCACTTGTTTTTAGCAAAAGAAAAAATCACACTGTTCTCATTTCCCATTATATATCTACTAGAGACAGTAGTATCATTTATTTTACTTTAATCCTGGATATATGGAGATATATGGAGTGCATTATTATTAGTATCATGACATTCTGGATCGTTGACTTCTGTTTTAAATCTGATAACATTCTCTTTTAGTATTTTTTCAATATCTCAATTAGTGGTGTGCCATATCATATTGTATGCAATAATAACATTCAATTTTCATTTTATTGCAGTAGTGTTATCTTGAATACCATAAAATATTGTGATATTATTTTAGTGCCATATTGCCCACCCCTAATACGATAATGATAGATCAATGGTGAGGTGTGTAATTAGCTTAAGCTAGGTTGGTTTTCACTATGCTGTGTTTTAGCCAACTGTTGTTGCGAATGATTTTGCTAAATAACTTGTTGTGATAAGTTGTGCCACTTGCGCCTTTGTCTGTATGCATGAAGTAAAAAAAAAAGTTAATTGGGCTAAAGTAACGCACAGTAATGGGGTGTCGGAAATGGTAACGGCGTTATAGTTACAGTCAAACATAAGCAGACCTACTTCTAGCTCTAGGTGCAAGCGTTATCTCTTTAGCTGTTCAGAGGTGAGTATATCGGACTGTAGTCTGCACGTTTACTGTGTTAAAACAAGCTACATGGGATGAACCACTAGCTAATATCACCCTGGAAAAGTCAGGGTTCCTCTGTGTAGCTTTGTCAGGCCACTAGGGGTCAGCTGCTAATGCATTAGCATTAGTGCTGGAGAAATTTGGGAGTGTAAGCTTGCTCTAAATAAACAGAAATGCTTTACTCACCCAAATAAACAGTTTTCAGGAGAGAAATCTGTGTAGCTTAAACACCCAGCACTTGTTTGACTTTAAAAGAAAGTCTTTTTTTATTACAGTATTTTTTTTACTTAGCTTAGCTTTACTTAACTTAGTTAGCTAAACCCCCCACCACCACCACCCAGCGGCGAGACCTGCTGAATTAGAAGTTTCTTATAGTGTCTCTCAGGGGCGGATCCTGCCATTTTGGGGCCCTAGGCAAAATATAAACAAGGGGCCCTCATTCTTGAAACACACACATAAACCAAATAACTAGAGATGGAACGATTGATCGGCAGTGTATCGGTATCGGCCGATTTTCAGCCAAAATACGGTATCGGCGATCGGCAGATATTCTTCTGATTTTAGCCGATCTGATTCAGGAGTTTAGGGTTAAGCAGTAAAGCAGAGCTGTGTGTGGATGGCCGGTAAAACTGCTCACTTACAGGAAGCTGCAGTTTCTCATCCAACCACTAGCCGGGGCTGCAGCAGCAGCACAAGCCCCGCTGTCTTTACTCAGTCACTACAGCCAGCCACGGGCTACAGGCTCAGCTCAGCCAGTCTGGAGCTTTTTTTTTACAGTTTTCTTAAGGTTTTAACCCCACTAAACGGATAATACAGCTCTCTACAGTTCATCTTTCAGCCCAAGCAGCTAACAGCAGCAGTTTAGAGCAGCCGTCCCGGAGTCACTGCTCGGATTACATTATAAACAGGTCAGTTAGCGCGCTGCTAACCTCATGATGTTCATAACTACGGAGTTTAGTGGACACACCACGGCTGCAGGGTTAGACTGTTGAAGGCTACTGAAGACTATTAAAGGCTATTGGAGGTTATTGAAAGGGTTATTGGGGGCAGAAATCAGTAAAGGCTGGTTAGATAAGTGATTCACGTCCTCGTCCTTTGCTGCGGTGAAACTGCGACTAGCGCTGTCACAGTGATGTTTATTAACGTCATTAAAACAGATTTTGTCAGGTATTGTCTTATAAATATTTACACAGAACTTATATATCTCCTAAAAAGCGTTTATTTTGATCAGTAACACTCTTGTGTTTATTTACTATCAGTGTAAATTACCAGTGTTTGCTTAGGCGTGGATGTGATTAGAGGAAACACGTCCTGTGGCACATTGCTACGTCATCATATTGTAGACTAGTTCAATGCAAGCAACGGAGGGGGGTATGTGTGTTTGGACAATTAGTATTTAGACATTAATTCGGTATTCTTCTGATATTTCTGTTTTTTTTTTTTTAATAGAAATATGTTTTTTCTTCACTTTACAAAAGTAACAAATTAACAATGTTTTTGATGTATTTACTGTAGCTGGGATGGTCAGATTTGGTCTAGGCCCTAGGCAAATGCCTAGGTTTGCCTAATTAAAGAACCGCCTCTGGTATCTCTTAAAATGCACCTTACATTCCAGTACGCTTTCTGTATGAAAATAGACCAGAAAATAGACATTCATTGATAGTGTGCCTTATAATTTGGTGCGCCTTATAGTGCGAAAAATATGGTACTCTTCTTACATAATGAATCTGCAAAGAACATATCAAAGGGTAAAGAAAAAATGTATGGTATCTGCATGAAATCCAATATGTTCGCCTGTGTCTTTTTTTAATAAACTATCTGTACACTTTCAAAGTTCTCAGGGCCTCGTTTTAAATGTCAAGGCTCTCAGAATTCTACCAATGATGTGTGAAGCTAATTTAAGCTTGTTAATGGTTTAAAAATAGAGATATCTTTCCAGGAGCAGTGCTATGCCCCCAATCACTGGCATAATAAACCTGTTGGGAGCATCGACTAAAAAGCACTGTATTTTGGAATGCTGGGGGTGAACAAAGGTTGGCTATTCGACAAACGTTCATACTTGTTATCATGTTTCACTGCACACAAAGTCCATTTCACACCATTTAAGTATGGCTGGAGCTTAAGTACTAATAAATATTTTGAATAATTCTAGGTTGAGAATTCGTTCCTTGACAATCACTTTTTATATCCAAACAAACCTGAAATTGTAAGTGAAACATCCCTAAATTAATCGATATTGAGTCAAATCGGAAGTCAAATAAGGATGTTGTGAATCAGAATCGAAGCGATTCAGGAAATCAGTGTTAACCACTGTTCCAGCTTCATTCACCGCCAGTACATTTCAGCAGCGGTACCTCTTATAAATAGGGTTCAATAGAAAAATACTTTGAGATTGAAAGGATCCACCAAAGTGGAATAATTCATCGATTAATTAAATTACTGCACCATTTAAGCATCCCTTTTGAAGTTTTAATTGGATTGGGCTCCCAAAGTAGCTACGGGTAACCCCTACAGCTTTTCACTTGCTCCACTTCCAATCCCTCTCAAAACATCATCACAACCGACTGCTCAACCACTCGGCTACAGAAATACTGCAGAGACCAGTGTGTGTTCAGATTTGCAGCACTTTTAATGCAGCACCATTTGGTCCGCATATCTTATTATGGATTCAAACCACCTGCCAGTATCTGCCAGTAGGTGTTTTTATGTGATTTGTTAAGGCATGAATATTTCTTTTTTATTGAAACCTGTGTAGCTGCAGATTATTCTGAGTCTCTCTGTTCTACCTGCTCTGTCATCTGAGTCCATGTGGAGTGTGTAATGCTGGATGACTTGTGATTTATCTCAGCGCTGTGTGATCAGTATACACTGCTGCACTGCAAACAGCTGTCCTGCCAGATGCACTCTATCCCCAGGTCCCAGAGTAACACACACACACACACATACACACACACACACACACACACACACACAGCACACAAATAGTTTAACATAGTCTCACTTCCTTTCCCCTCTCTCTCTCTCTCTCTCTCTCTCTCTCTTAGGTCTGTAGTGTGCAAGCTGCTCTTCCTCATTTATATTACCTTAATATGCCAGCTGCCTTTGATATACACTGTACTGTATCACTGGATCACCCCCCGCACCCTGTCAGGCTTGCTTAACTGCCTGGATGAGCCGGGGTCCCACTGAGTTTATCAGAACATTTATTTTAAAAAGTAGTTTAAGAAAAATAAATAAATAAAAAGTTGCTTAAGCCAGGAAATGTTTAGAATATAAAATTAGTTTTTTATGGAGATTCATTATATGGACAGTTTTGGGATGTGTGCTTATTTACTAGGGGTCTCGATTCTCTAAATCCTCGATTCGATTTTAATTCCGATTTTAGGGTCACGATTCGACTCGATTCTCGATTTTCTTTTTTTTTTACTTTTACTTTTTACGATTTTCTTTATTTATTTTATTATTGTTACATATATATGTATATATATATATATATATATATATATATATATATATATATGTATATATATATATATATATACATATATATGTAACAATATGTATATACAATCTTATCTCTTCTCACTTGCCTACAACCTCCCTCATGCTTTCAATGTCTGACTGCCATTGTACAGTGTTCACTCTGTAAATCGCTCTCCTATCTCAGTCTGTTTGTTCTTCTATTTAATCTGTCCACATACTCTCTTGTATTCTTGTGTTTTTGTTGCTCTTGTTGATTGTAGTGTGTGTTCTATGTACCCTGTACTGTAAGCGTCTTTGGGTTCTTGATAAAGCACTATATAAAAATAAAGAATTATTATTATTATTATTATAATTTCGATCGATTTCGATAAAATATCGAAATCGTGACACCGCTATTATTTAGTGTTTATTACAAGGGTATTGAAAACAGTTTTGCAGCTTTTGCTGTAAGTATCTGGGCCCTATTTTAGCAATCTGCATGGAAGTCTTCAACCGTGCATCACACAGCCTGATTTAGGGCATGTCAGTTTGTCTTTGCTTTCGAAATGATAGAAAAAGTATACCTTGCACTTTCAAAACGTGAAAAAGGCATGTGCTAATTCTCTTAATTATTATGGGTGTGTTTTTGGCCTCCGATTTTGGTGATATTTTAACAACACAGCCATCTGGGCTTGTCCAGCATGTCTCACCAGAGGAAAGTGACCTGTTCGTTCAGGCTGTGAATGTGCGTGAGCAGCTAATTTACAAGAGCAGCAATGTTATTTTATTTAGTATTCTGTTTATTGTTGATGTAAAAGTTCAGTTTGTGCACTGCATGTACGATGAACCAATGTTGGCAGGATAGCAATGAACATCCAACGGTTGACTGTTGTGTAGTGTTATTATAGTTAGTGGCACACCTATGTTTTCCGTTGCCAAGATAGCAATATGCCAGAAATGTATGTGAGCACACCTCACTTATAAACATCCATAAACATCCATCCAGTATAGTTCTACTTTTACGGCTCCAGAAGAAATGTTGTTAGTTGAACTGTTTAATGTTTTAACATATTTAGCAAAACAAAGATACATATATAAAGAGGTTATATAGAAACAGTCTCTTCTAGTTGAGTCTTTGGCGTAGGCCCCGTCATCGGCCCAGGACTTGATACATCTGGGCTCTGCAGATCCTGTCGTACGTTGGAGAGAGGGGGCGGAGCCAACCCCCGGGCAACCAAACAAGACCAACCTGGAGGTGGTGGGGAAGGAGGAGGGTAAGAACGACCATCAGCGTCTGAAAGTCAGCAAAGGTACTGAATGAGTGATCTTATTTAAAGGCAGAAGGGAACAGCTGATTGGATAGGTAATTAGGTGACATAGCATTGGAGTCTTTAGTAGAACTTTCGCTGCTTTGTTGCTATTTAAACAATGTAGATGGAAGGCATGAAAATAGACTTTTCACGGGGCTGAGCATCGTGACAACGTGAGCATCGCAGGGTGTAAGATTTTGCCCTTTGTTTTTACTTACCATTCCAAAGAAAAAAGTCTGGCATGTTAGTAGTAGGTTCATGTTTACCTGCTCCAGCAAGTCTTGTTTTATTGGCAATACTTCTCTACAGAGACTGGACAAGTTGCACCTTAAACTAGCTAAATGTATTTTTTAAATGGATGTCCACAAATATTTGGGCATACAGCTTGGCCAGCATGTATCTCCCCTGGGTGCCTAGAGCACTAAAAGGAGCTAATATGCTGTGGCATGGCTGGATGTGGTGTTACTCTGTCCCATCTGCTTATCAGCCTCTGTATCTCCCGCTCTTCTCAAGCTCCTACGCCTGGGAGATGACACACTGTCAGGGTGAGGTAGGTGTTCATACAGAGATGACAGGAGAGTTAGTTTTAGCTAGGACGCTCAGCTACTGACAGGCAGAAGTTGGCCTAATTCGAGCACCTCAGAACACTGCTTATACACTGTGTATTTATCGCTGATTGACATGTGAGTGAGAGTTTTTAAAGATTATGAATGATAAATAACCATAGTTGGAGATACAGCGCATTAAGAACTAATGTGTGACCAGTGCTACGTAATACCTGCATAGACATCCGACCGTTCATGTAAGGTGCGGAAAGTTCACCAGCTTATTAATCTTCAGGTGAGCAGTCAACCATGCAGCTTGATTTAGGGTGTAACTGTGTGTCTTTGCTATTGTAACGATGGGAAAAGTATGCCTTGCGCAGCTCAAATGCGCAGGTATATACTGATTAGTTTAATTAATCATGGGCATAATGTGCAAAACCAATCAGTGTGTCACTTGTCATTTCCTACTTTTAGCGGATTGCTATTTCAGTGGCGCAGTGTCATGTGTGCGTAACAAGCCGGGCGTACACATGTTGGACACACATCTTTGTTGACAATTCACTGCCAGGATAGCAATGAACGTCTGACTGTTGACGTCTGCCTAGGTTGTATTCAGTCAAAAACGCACTTGTGTTTTCCATTGCCAAGATAACAACAAACCTCATTTCGAGAGCATCATGCCCACCAGTGCAGATACTGTATACTCATTAAACGATGCAGGCGCAAGGCGTGAAAATAGACTTTTTATGTGGTGTAAGATAGAAATGAACATCACAATGCATCGCACACAGAATGTAATATAGGGCCAATAATGTTTCTTAAATAAGATATTTAAGCTGTTTAAAAAGTGCTCTCACGTCTGATCCAGCGTTTCTTCACTAATACCTTGTCTTTAATTAGCAAAGTGAAGAACACACATGCAGCAGGATGCAGACTGTAAATCTGTCTGTGAGGAAGTGTTGGGCCGTATATCAAACCGTGCAGCTAGTGCTAAATAAATCCAGCGGGTACGGATTCCTCAACTCATCTACAGATGATTTTGTGGATTCATCATAGAAATTGCCCACAGTCGTCCATTAGGTGGGCGCCCCGCCCCTCTGCCTGGAATAAATGGAAGGGTGATTGATATTAGGGGTAGAAAGCGCTGAGCAATGGCATTTCAAAACAAACCGGAGTGAAATACAGCCGGCTCACGTCTAACCACGGCACGGGTCAATTCGTAAAGTGTAGAGCTTCAGAGTCATTAATGTCAGAGAAATACATTTCTCAGTGTGTTTTAGGGCACTGATGGCCTCATACGACCAATACAGCTCGACTTAAACTCTCTCTCTCCCACAATAGAGGAATGAGAGCGGTAGGCAGGCCTGTTTATTTGCTCAAAATGCCTGTTTTTTTCCTCTCGTCCTCCGTGAGCCATGAATCATATTAACTAAATCACAGATGACAAATTGCCCGGCGATTCATTTTCTGATTTCTGATAAGTGGCCATCTGTGAGAGTGGAGGAGGCTACCTGCGGAGTTCAGACCCAGCCGGCTCCACTGCTCTGACCGCAGAGTCCACATCAGACCCGATGGTAAAATGCCCAGTCCCGTCATTCTATAAATATCCTGTAAAATGACAGCATTCCACCAGCAGAGCTGTCAGACATGTTGTTTCTGTTTATACAGACTCTAATTCACAGTTAGAGATTAATATTATTCCAAATCCAGTGCATTACCCTGTGTTTGAGGTAGCAGAATTGGCAGAAACATGCTATATTTGTACATAGTGTTTGTTGCGGTAATTCACACAGTTATTTAGTGTATATATACAGTATGTTCCAGTTTTTATCATATGGTTCCTAAGATCATTTACCCCTTGTCTGAAACTTTACCCCTTGTTCTCAAATTTATACAGACCCAAGCTAAAGTTTGGATACACCTTATCATTTAATGTTTTTTTAGGTAATCCAGACTGGAAATAAATCATGTGAGAATGCTTTGGGTCAGATTCAAGGGGAGCTATTGAGATGAGTAGGTGTATGTTAAGAACAGTTCTGTTTACACTAGTTAAAAGTAAAAAATCCAAAATTTTTACTTTTTGGACCTGGACTATCCACCTCTGTGTGTAACTATAGTTTATATAGGATCTCCGGTGGATTTTGCGTTTTACAGAGACTCTAAGGCTAGGTCAGTGGCTGAACTGCACAAAGCAGGGTATTACGCATGTTGTAAAGCGACATATGACATTGCAAAGACTGTTATTATTTTACAAATGTCTTATTTTAAAACGTCTCTAACTGTTGTCCTTCGCACCGCCTGGCAGTGCTGTTAGCCAATCAGAGGCGATATGTGTGCATGTATGAATATTCATGAGCAAGAGCCAAAAATCCTAGACTCTGATGAACCCTTCCTGTGCAACAGAGGTAACTTTTGGTTTTCCCTTCCTGGGGCAGTCCTGATGAGAGTCATAATCATAATGTTTACAATGGTCCTTATGACTGCACTTGAGGACACTTCGTTTTTCTGATTGACTGTTCTTCATTCTTAAAGACATTTTTTTCTTACTTAGTTGAGCAGTTCTTTCCCTAATATGGATTAGAACATTACTCAATAGTTCTATTCACTGTATACCTGTAACTCTACGTCTTCACAACTTTACAACTGATGCTCTCAAACACATTAAGAGGCAAGAAATTTAAGTAATTAACTCCTGACAAGTTCAGCACAGCTGTTAACTTAAAGCCATACCAGGTGACTCTACCTCATAAAGATGACTGAGAAAATCCAGCCAAGGTGTGAAAAGCTGTCACCTATGAAAGAGAAGAATCTAAAATATAAAACATATTCTGGTTTGTGTAGAGGTGGGTGTGACCTAAAGTTAAAAGAAACAGCCTGGAACCAGAAGGACTGGCATCCACAACTATGGTTGAGGGCAAATGTGCCCTTATAACATCAGCCAAAATAGTCAATTGGCGGATGTTGTTGCTTAACTGAATTTGTAGCCTTTTAAACCCACATTGGTCACACAGTGTTTGTATCAGGTCGGTTCTAGTTTGTATCCGGAGCTCTTGGCAGGGTGTACCAGGTACTTTGGCAATAGCTTTTTGTCTTTAAAATTACAGATGGATATTGAGGGCAGGAGAGGCAGTTAAGTCTGGCCAAGAAGACACTAATGTTTTTAAGGCCTGTACGGCAGAGTGCAGGTTGTCGGCCAGACTCATCCTATTAAGCTATGTATCACATCTGCTCTAAACGTCTTCGGCACCACACCGTCATCCAGCATTCTTTTTATGAGGGAAATGTCTCTTTAAATATCTTATCTTCTGTAATTTCTCAAGACCATAGATACTGCTAGTGTGGGACAAACAAGCTTCTTTACGAAGGTAGACAAATGATTCCATTTAATAACCTCAAACAGTGTGTAAATAGCTAAATATACACTGAACAGACAAAAGTATTGGGACATCCGTTAATTCATAGATTTTTAAGAGTATTAATAAAAAGTTAATTATCTCTACTGTCCATGGGAAGACGTCCTACTAGATTTTACACCTCATCCTCAACTCAACCCATTGACTCTTATGGATACTGGATGAAGCACCATCATTTAAGAGAACTCTGCTCCACAGCTCAATACCCCTCTAGCCCATCCCTGGTACTGGTTGTGGTGCCAATATGGTAATGTTCAACAGCTCATGGAAGACCTATTATATTGGCAGTACATAGATACAGGGACTAAGCGGATGCACACTGTGTATGTGTGCATTTGTACAACTGTATCAGCAATGGGAGCAAATTAACATAGCTGAAGTACAGTAAAAGTGTTGACAAGTATTTGTATAAGACCTGGATTTGAATTTAGTTATATTGTACTTTCACAGATGAAGAGTGAGGATTGAACTTCTCTCCATGCCAGAATACAAATACAGAAATAAGAACAATGACGCCCTCTAGTGGTTCCTGTGTACAACACAACCAAAACATTTCATTATTTCACTGTGTGGGAGAGACTGCTGACCAGCAGCAGTGACCTGAACTGGACCTAATGCTAACATTGTTACACTCTTAAATATCCCACGAAGAACCAAAGTATGTATATTAAAAGTATTCATATTCATTATTCAGGTATAGATACTAGTGTTTACGGCTTTTAAAATATGTGTTTTGGGGCGTGTTTGAGGTGGGGTAGTGCACTATAGGCTCTGTGGTGCAGCATAAGCTTTTGTGCTTAATGGCTTTTTTTCTTTACGTTACTTTTGCTTTTATATTATAAGTGTTTTTGAAACCAGTACATTTACACTTTTACTGGAGAAAAAAAGAGCGATGCTGAAACAATATATTGTGCAGCCATATTTTGATTGTGATTTTGCTGTGGTTGCATTACTCAGTTACCAGGAACTTTATGGTTCATTCATGGATAACAAGCCTGAAGCCTTAAAAATAGGATTATCTATTAATAGTCACAGACCTTACTTTTACACCGAAAAAAAGCAAAGCCTAAAAATGTACACTTCTGGAATATTTGTGGACACCCCATTTAAATGAATGCATTTGAAAACTTTAAGTTACGCCCATTGCTGACACAGATGTGCAAATGTACAGACACACACAGCAGTCTAGGTCCTGTAGAGAAATACTGGCTACAGAATATGATTCTCAGATAAGCAGCTAAAAAGATAAATATGAACTTGGTACTATTGGTACTATGCCTGAAGCCTGGCATGGGCTAGAGGGGTATAGATCCCCCAGTATTGAGCTGTTGAGCAGTAGAACTATGTATTTTTGGGAGTCTGCGAATTGGGGATAAGGTGGGGTGCCTATTTACAGACTATTAACCTTGTCACTGAATGCAATCAAAACATCATACAAAATGCACCTGGTAGATGTAATAGAAAGAGAGGATAAAGAAAAGGAAGACGAACAATTAAACTCTTATTTTAAAGACCCTTGTTGTTAGCAGAAGCAGCGAATTGACATTAGTCCCAATACCTTTTTTTGTTTTTTTTCCTTTGTGTATTACAAAACTACAATTACTCAAATGAACACAGCAGTAATAAAACATATTTTTAGCCTCATTGTGCTTCTATCATGCAAAAAAACAAAAAACAAAAACAACTATTGTCTATTTATTTAGAGGCTTTAATGCATATCTGGGTTTATCTGTCTTCCATCAGCTTAAAAACGTGGCTTTCATTGTTGCTACAATTTGTTGTATTCCCGCTTCTTAATAATGTACCAAACTCTTCAGAAGCAACAGCACACTGGTGAGCTTAATACCCAGTGTTTTGTCTCTGATTGTTTATTTTAATAAGAGTTTTAATAAGAGACATAGTTGTTTTGTGCATGTGCTGATTTTGCTCTAACACATTCGGCTGCCTGATTACATTCACTCCATTCAGTCCCTTAAAATGGAAAGTGTGATGTTTTACAGGACCACAGAGCTACATACTTTGCTTTATGAAGCGTAAATGAATCTGAATTAGGTGCAGGTGCAGTAGAGAAATCATTATGTAGGTTTAGTATAGACTTACTAAAGGCACAAGTGCTTATTACTCACAACTGCTCCTTTGTACTGCTGTGCACCAAAGCCATGCCTTTAGAGGCTGCAACACTCGGAGTAAACACTAAAGGGCACCAGAGTTCTGCTTTTCAGAGAGCACACGGGTGCTGGGCTTAGTTGGGGGCTAAAACCAGTCCCTCCAATCTTGTGCAGAAAATACCCTGTTGTGCACAAAGTAAATATTATTGTAATATTTACAGTAATATCTGTAAATTAAATGTAATCATTTTGATCTGAGAGATCATACACTTTCCCAGTTCCAAAGTACATTCATGGGCAGCCTGCATAAAACGCCTATTTAAAATGCAAGATTATAAAATGACGTAAGCATCACCATGACATAAGAACTTAAAGCAGAATATTAATTTACTTTCACATTTATTCTTGTCAGTTTTAGTCGCTTTCAGAATAAGCTGAATAAGGGCTCTGCCGCTTTTTTGCAAATAAGCTGTTGCTGACCACGCCATTTTTTTGCTGAGTGTTTATCACACCTTAGCGTTAGCTTGTGCTAAATGCCAAAACATGAAAAAGCTAGTTCATGCTTAACTGTGATACAAGCCCAAAATGCATTATTTAAATGTTCTTACATCTCCCTGTCTTGCTGACTTGCCACCGACAGTAGGTAAAGATCCCTCCCTCAGACAAAGTCTGCTGGACAATCCTGCTGTGTACTGTCTGAGGTTCTCAACCAAACTGACCGAAATGGCGGCTCTTTAACTGATCTAGACAGGTGAGGGGTGATGCCAAGGTGGTTCTATGCACATTTCCTTATTGTGGCGTTACAAAAAGAGAGAGACATCCAAACAGCTCATAGGGGCAGATGATTCTTGACCCCAAACACTTTCAGCTAATTCACACAAAATGGATGGTATTTTTGTATTTTTTGTATGTATTTTTTTCCCAGCTTGGAGTGTTTATAGGGGCAGTCGAGACCTAAAAAGAAATACAAAAGCATTTTGAAAAAGTTTTGCATAACATTTCCCTTTTAAACATCAGTAAAGATTGATTAAAATAGTGAAGTTAGCAATACATTAAGCACTCCCTCTATTATTTAAGATTATTTTAATATTTCACATCTTTTCTGAGAAACTGAGTCTGGGATAGCACACTTTACTGCGAGCATCTGTTTTACTGGTGTGTTCAGTGGCAAATAAAGTGACAGAGAGGATTATTTTAGACATAGTTGCAACAAAATTCTTTACACCAAAGCAGGTAAGAAAGTTCTCTTGGCTTATTGTTCAGATCTGTCTGGGGCAGGAGCGAGAAGGTAAATACAGGAAGATCATCATGTGGTCTGGACTAGTGCAGATTTCTGTATTAGTTTAACATACAGCAACAGCAGAGATGCATTTTTTCATAACAGTACTAGATATCTGTGGAATAAAAACAGCTCAACCAAGTGTTCTCACGCTTTGAGCGTGTGACACGCACCTCAGCGCGTTCACACGCTCACACGCCACACATGGTATTTCTCAGGCTTGCAATCCATCGGCTGTATATTATAATGTACTCTCGTTGAGCCAATCAGAATATAGATCGCTCTGTTGTTAGGCAGACCTAGTCAAAGAAGAGAGGGTGGAGTTTCAGCCAGAGTGAAACCAACCCCCCTATCAAATATCGAAATTGTGACACCCCTATCATCTATACTCTATATCTATATCTATACATTCCAAGTAATTATTTTTAGACAACTTTTTACTTCTACTCCTTACTTTTTTTATGCAGTTATTGGTACTTTCTACCCCTTACATTTTAAAAATAGCCTCGTATTTAGACTCATATTTCATTCCGAATTGATTTGATTCTACATAAAAAAAATAACAACAGATAAGTCGTGCCATCCGAAAAGCTTGTGGTTGGATAAAAAATATAAACATACCATTCCGACCTTCTATTGGTTTGTATTTGATGGGTTTAGGTGTAGTTTAGGTGTAGAGGTGGGTAATCTAGGTCCAAAAAATCCAGCCAGGATTTCACTCTAATTGCCTGGCTGGCTCTGGAGCTATTTGAACCTAATCCCTGGGATGGATTTATTTATTTTATGGATAATTTCTAAGATCATTTTTCCCCTTAAAATACTTTTATACTTTAAGTACTTTTAAAAGCAGTACTTTAATATTTTTACTTAAGTAATTTTTAAACCCCAGTACCGATACTTCTACTTGAGTAATGAATGTGAGAACATCCTTAGTGAGACCATCTCC
Source organism: Astyanax mexicanus (assembly GCF_023375975.1). NCBI lineage: Eukaryota > Metazoa > Chordata > Actinopteri > Characiformes > Acestrorhamphidae > Astyanax > Astyanax mexicanus. The sequence goes on along the minus strand of NC_064425.1, from coordinate 28,589,886 downwards.
ACTTAAAGGTCTTGGGTCACTGTATTCACACCTGCCCAAATAAATCACACCAAGTCTGTCCAGAATCCAATTCAACTGGAAAAAAATGCACTTTAACAGCCAACACTATGTCCATCCCAAGTTTAAAGGGCTCTGAGTGGTTTAGCATTTTTAACCCTTCCACTGTGATCAGGAGATCGCCGGTTCGAATCCTGTTTATGTAGCTTGCCATCAGCTAACGGAACCCTGAGAGAGCACAATTGGCCTTGCTCTCTCTTTGGGTGGGTAGATGGCGCTCTTTCCCCTCATCACTCCAAAGGGTGATGTCGCTTAGCACGAGGCGTCTGTGAGCTGATGTATTAGAACCAAGTCGCTGCTCTTTCCTCCGAGTGCACTGTGATGCCAATCAGCAGCTGTTTGAAAAGAGGCAGTGGCTGACTACACGTGTTGGTGGAGAAGGCAAGTGCTAGTTATCACCCTTCTTGTGTGTTGGGGCATAACTAGTAAGCCTTAATGAGTCATAATGAGTGGTTTGGGTATTTGGCTTTGAAAATTAGGGAGAAAATGGGAAAAAATGGAATGGTAGTCAAGTTCCATAAGGTCTCTGTACAGCAGCAAGCACAGCACATGACCTGTTTACAAGTGACATTATGGGCATATTTATGATACCCTATTTAAGGCGGCTTTTTAAGGCGTCTCTGTACATTAAGCTGCGAGGTGCGGTGATGACCTTCATGGCCGTCGCTGAGCCATGTGATCCTAACACAGCTCTGCGAGGCCTGTTCAGCGTCTTTCCTCGTGCTTGTCAATAGCGAGGCTCATGAAACATTATGGGGAGCTCATGAACACAGTGGCGCTTAGGCAGCCCTGCACGGCATTGTGGGCGACCCTGTGTACTTCGGCAACACTCTGCAAGCCCCATTAACTCTTCCAGCAGCCGCTCTTCAGCGGGGCCTAAGTTTTTCTTTAATGGGAATGCCGGTGATCTTTATTTCCATATAAATGGAAAGAGTGGTTGTAAAGCTCAGTAGAAGTGTGTTTCTGCGGGTCCAAGGTTCTCCGTGGAGTGTTTTTGCTTGATAACCTTGAGTGAACAGAGAACAAATGAAGTTAGCAGTTAATATGTACCTCCGTCGTTAATGGAAGCAATCTCACATATAAGCTATTGTCTGAGAAAGAACATTATTTTAGTAATTGTCCCTTAGAGCACTACAGCCTATGCGGAACCCCCGAGGACATACAATTTCCCACTTTTATTGTGTTATGATGGTCCAATCACGGTGAAATATACCGAGCGATTATCATTTTTTAAAATGTGAAACGGAATTAGTTTTAAATAGAATTTTGTTCTCCCAGAAAAAAAAAAAGAAAAAAGGCTAGGCTCCCTCTTGACCTGAAACGTGGTGGTTAAATCTAATGGAGCTGCTTTGATTGTAGCTCACGTCCGCTCTTTCAGATAAACACACAGAAGTATGATGGAACATGTTGCTGTTGATATGACCCACCCTCGGGGAAATGTTACAATTACACAAGAAAGGCTCGGCGCGACCTTTAACCTTTGGAGTGCGCCTCAGTCTGTGCCTCTCGCGGCCCCCCGAGACCCAATCTGGTCTCCACTGAGACCTAACGGGCCTGGATACCATTCACCACCTCTCAGTGTTCAGCCCTCGGGGGCATTTCATGATCTTTCTGACACTTTGCTTCAGAATTAGATGCAGGGTTGATGTGGTTATAGCTTATAAATATGCTCCAAATAGTGCCATTTATGAGGTTTTGGGCGAGGCAGCCATGACTGTTTATTAGTGATGGAGTGAATTTACAGAGATTTTTACTGAAACATTTTTACTGCCTCAAACAGACTCACTCTCATACTCTCATATTTTCTAATAGGCACATCCAGCATTTTCTAATAGGTTTATTTTCTGTGATGCTACAGACCATCCATTTATATTTAGTTTATAATCATTTTATAGAATCGCTCAAATTAACCAGTGCTGTCATTTAAAAAGGAAATAAAATAAAAGGCCGAATTTAGATATAAATTTAGATATATTTAGATATATGGGATATATATTTGGTGAGAGTATGTTTCTTTCCTTAGATCAGATTCTGTAAAAGAATTTAGAGATGCCTGTCTTTATAGAGTGTATTAAGAACTCTTCAACTATTAAGGGAGTGGCTTGTTAATGTGCTTAAATTTGAATGTATATCCAAAATAAAGCCATGTTAATAATGTATCTGTACCCAAAAACACACACACACATTGATTGAATAGAATGACCAAGTGTTTAATCATCTTTAATTTATCTTGAATATATAAATAACGAATATATTGTCCCTTGTGGAAAAAGTTGTGTATTTAAATATATATAACTATATATAACTTCAGCTATAATGCACACTAATTAAAGTATACTTTTTTTTACTTCATTTTTACCTAATTAATCTGTTTTTCAGTATACTTTGAAAAGACTTCACTATACTTTAATTGGCTGTGGTAATTTTGTATTGGTGATGTACTTAATATTATAAAACTGCACTTTTTATGATAAAACTATACTTTTACTAAATGTGTCTCTAGGTGTCTATAGGAGACTGTGATGGTAAACTTTTATGCGTTAAAATTATACTTAAAAGGTTTACTTTAGTTAGTTTAGTGAAGGTAAAATAACTTTAACAGCTGATCCTTGCAGCAGTGCAATATCTTGCTTTTGTTTTTTACCAGATTATATACACGCCTCAAAATGAATGTGATGTTAAATCTATAATTTATTCACGCTTTTCATATATTTTTTATGTTCAGTTGGGCAGCTCACACAAACACACTTAAATTGTATTAAATAGTGGTGAAAATAACATATGACTACTATACTCAGTATAAATTTAGTGCGAATTTATATCAGTTTAATTACAAACAAGTTGTAATTAAGTACAAATTAGTGGTTCCAAAATAACATAACTTAAGTACAGACCTACTTTAGCATAATTTAAGTATACTTCTTTTTTCACAAGTGATTTGATGCTTTGGGTGTCTAAATATTTCATCATGCTCAACTCTTTGGACTGTATACATACAGACCAATCATATGATACAATTATAGGTTGTCAATAATAAGGTTATCAAAAGTAGCGTTGACTGAGTTTGGAAAGTATGTGAGACATTTAAAATGCTGATATTGAGGTAAACAGGTCAGGTTTTTTAAACTGGATTGAAGCTTGATTTTTTATTTATTTATTGATATATGATTTATTTTGGATATAGTACAGTACAGTAATTTTTGTTTAGTGTTTATCATAAAAAATAGTGCATGAAATTGGGCTTGATACACTGCTTTATTAATGGTTTTCAACCTAAAACATTTTTCAAAGTATTTTTCCACTCCGTTTATGGTGCAGTGGTACATACAGTACAAGGGGCTGTAAGAAAGCAGAATATGCAGAAAGTAGCCCAAAAATTTTTACGAAAGTGTTAGGGCCCTATTTTAGCAATCTATAGTGCAGTGGTCAATTGCAGATCATGCAGCTGGATTTAGGGTGTGTCGGTGTCTTTGGCGCGAAAAAAATACCTTGCACGGCTCATAAAACACAAAAAAGGCATGTACTACTTCTTTTAATCAATTTTTGTGTGTTTTTTAGGCGTAACATGAAATAATGCAATCAGGGTGTCACTTGCCATTTCCTTTAAGAGCCAGGTGAGCTCTGACTTTAGCTCGTTCGTATCGTGCGGCGCTTTTAAATGTGCGTCTAAGCAAAAGAAACTGACCTGCGCATTCATACTGTGAAGGTACGCCAGCAGCTCATTTAAGGGAACACTAATGTTATTTTATTCTTTATTCTGTTTTTCTTGTGCATGGCACACCCATAGAAATGGACTCTGACGAATGACTGTTGTCAGGGTTTTAATTAGTCAGTGGAGAAGCTGTGTTTTCACCACCAAAATAGCAACACGCCAGAAATGTATCTGAACAGCTGTTTTAGCATTTCTTATAAAACATGCATCAAATGTTCTGTGGAATTCCACAGATTTCATGTTAAAGATGTAAACTGATTCATTCAGAGTGGTCTGAGTGATTTATTCCTAAACTCAGATTTTTAATTGTTTTAATGACGCTGGCACAAGGCATGAAAATAGACTGTCAACGGGGTGTAAGATAGCAAAGAACATTGCAACATGGCAGGGTGTACAATAGGGTTCTTAGAATTTAACAGGTAAAACACTGGAGACAGTAGTGCAGCGTGCCATATCCAGAATTCAGTGTAAAGAAATCTAAAAGTGCCTCTGTAATAAATTAGTTCACACCAGACCACTCTGAATGAATCAGTTTACATCTTTAACATGAAATCTGTGGAATTCCACAGAACATTTGATGCATGTTTTATAAGAAATGCTAAAACAGCTGTTTGCATGAATAAAGAATGGTTTGGGGTGGGGGTTCTCTCTAATGTAATTTGTGTGGCCAATTTATAAGAAATAAAGTATATGTGCAATTTCCCCAAAATTACCACAGATGGCTTGGACACCACAGCCTTGTGTTTGACATCAGTAATAAATGACAGGCAGGTTCATTAATAGTACATATGGCAAGCAAGGCAACAAAAACGATACAGAATACAGAATAAAAACTGACTATAGCAGTGTTGTACTGTGTGTTAAATTCTCTGTTAGATTAGACCATTCTGATCGTTTAGAAAATGTTCATTTTGGGGCCATTTTGTGGTCCAGCGGTCTAAAGCGCTGCCACTATGAGCGGGAGGTCGCAGGTTTAAACCCCCCTCATGCAGCTTTGCCATCAAGCTACCGGCGCTCAGGGGAGCAAAATTGGCCCTGCTCCTTCCGTGTGGGTAGATGGCGCTCTCTCCCCAGATCAATAGAGGGTGATGTCCGCAGCACAGGGCGTCTGTGAGCTGATGTATCGGAAGCGAGTTTCTGCACTTTCCTCCGAGCGCTCTGTGATGCTGCTCGGCAATACTATATCAGCAGCATCAGCAGCAGCTCGAAAAGAAGAGGTGGCTGACTTCACATGTATTGGAGGAGGCATGTGCTAGTCTTCTCCCTCCTGGTGTGTTGGGGCATTACTACTGATAGAGGGAGTTCTAATGAGTGGGTTGGGTAATTGGCCATGTAAATTGGGAGAAAAATAGAAAAAAATTAAAAATAAAATTATAAAAAAAAAGAAAAGGTTCATTTTGTTTTACTCATTAATTTTATGAATAAAAGTGAAATGTGAATAATAATAGTTTGCTGTCCTAAAATTTTATAACAAAAACATCACATTATATCACCTTGCTTACTGTATTGAAATATACGGCAATATATTGGGTCATAACCCCTGTACTGTGATATGTATCATATTGCAAATGCTTGACAACATACAGCCCTAGCCCTGTAGTGTTTTTTTTAGGGATACTCCATTGATGTCTTGTCTTTTGGTTGCCAATACAAAGATGCCATTGTCAATTACCAGGTTTTGTTACTATTACTGAGGGGTCTCTGAGAAAATTGCTATATGTAATTAATTCTAGATTTTTTGATAGAATTTTTATAAAGCAGACATTATGACTTTGTATGGCAGGGGTCGGCAAAAGGCATGAAACATCTGGCCCCTGAGGTTGTATGAACTTTAAAGAACGATAATGAAAAAAATAAATAAATAAAGAGCTTCTTGGGCCCGCTTTTGTTTACATCCCTCCCCTGTCTCTTTGTCGCGCTTGGTGTGACTTGAGTCACTTTAGTTTCAGCCTGTTCTCATTTTACCGCCCATTTTTTGGCTCCCAATCTCCTTATGAAAGCATTTTTTCCCAGCCGTGTCCCAATTCACTAGCTGGGGGAGCCATAGTGTTTTAGACCGTGACCCTGATGGCATGGGTTCGATCCTGTGTGAGGAGCGGTGTGTGTATTAATTCTTCCCTTTCCTTTCTTCTTGGGTTTACCTGCTTTGAGATCAAGTGTTTTACAATTGGGTTCAACAACCCTCTGGGCTGGAGAGCTACTAGTCTGTAGCAGTCTGTGGCTTGGATAATATCTGGCCCGAAGCCAAACTTAATTGCCGAACCCTGTTATATGGGATTAAAACTGTTTTGTCACAAATAATTTACATTAAATGTTGATCTCTAATTCCAGTTAGATTACCTCCCTGACAAAGAGAACATGGAAAATGTGCAAAACCTACACTGAAAAATGGTTCTTTGACCAGCAACAGTAGTCAGACCCATCGGTTGCTATATGCAGCCATTACTGGAGCTATCATTCCATTTGGATCCATTTAGAAAGGAGTTTCCACCAGTCTGGAGAACCCTTAAACCAGACAAAGCACCAGTCAAGCATCCAGATGGTTATTAAAGCTAGGGTTATTGTCCTATAGTCCTTTTTAAGAGTGTGAATCAGCTGTTCTGTACGTTTCTCCAGAATAAACATGCTGTTTCGTGTCTTCGCTGGAGGCGGAGGCTCAGGGTGACATTGGAGAGGAACTTTGTCGCCCATGCATCACGCGCTCATCAAGTGTTGCAGTGGCTGTAGATTAATGAGAGTGGGAGCTGATTATGCTGGGCTGTACATCATGTCTGTCTGCCTGCTGCTCTGGCTGGGACCCACCCCTATGTCTTTTCACTCCAGCATTTATCCATGCGTTCCTCAGTCCTCTATCACTCTCGGACATGTGGTCAAGCTCCTGATCCACTCCAGCAGAGGTCGAGTCTCATACAAAACGGTTCAATAAAAGCCCACTGTCTTAGCTAGCGGGGGAAGCCAATAATATAGAAATGTAATGACGATACTTGAGATTTTCAACTGGTTATTTACATACTGGAAAACATGATCCAATAGTGCCAAATAGAAAACAAACAAAAAAACACTGATTCTTGACAATATGGATAAACAATTATTTTTTTGAAAATACAAAGTTAGTTAAATTACAAAATATGAAGGCATACCATTATAGACTAATTATAGACTAATTATCAAGTTAATATTTTTTTATTTATTGGATTTAATATGTATTCTAAGCTTTTAAATCATTATCTGGCATTCTTAGTACACATACAGCTCTGGAAAATAATAAGAGACCATTTACAAATGATGAGTTTCTTTGATTTTACCAAATTGAAAAAAAAAAAAACTCTGAAATGTAATCAAGAGGAAGATGGATGATCACAAGCCATCAAACCAAGCTGAACCGCTAGAATTTTTGCAGCAGGAGTAAAGGCATAACGTTATCCAAAAGCAGTGTGTAAGACTGGTGGAGGACAACTTGCCAAGATGCATGAAAACTGTGATTAAAAACCAAATATTATTTTCTGAACTCTTAAATCTTTATGAATATGAACTTGTTTTCTTTGCATTTTTTGAGGTCTGAAAGCTCTGCATCTTTTTTTATTATTTCAGCCATTTCTCATTTTCTGCTAATAAATGCTCTAAATGACAATATTTTGATTTGGAATTTGGGAGAAATGTTGTCTGTAGTTTATAAAATAAAACAACAATGTTTATCTTACTCAAACATAAACCTATAAATAGCAAAATCAGAGAAACTGATTTAGAAACTGAAGTGGTTTCTTGAGTTTTTCCAGAGCTGTATATGCTGTGAAGGGTTGTATATTCAATTTTGTTTACACAGTTTGACATGTAAAATATCTACAATTCCAAAACCCATACCACTCAAGTCAATGGCTTCTTGCTTAAGAACTTTATTTAAGATTTGGTCCGAAAAGCACTGTGCTTAGCATGTTTAAGTAATATAAGGTACAATTAAACAATATTATTGAAAAGTACAACATCCCTAAATCATCAAATATCAAATCATCATAGTAAAATATAAGGTCATTTCCAGTAGGAATAATGTACAGTGCATCACTGACATCATTGCAGTGTATCATGGATGCTGATGGGCGCTGTTGTCCAACAATGCCATGTGAACTGTAAGAAAAATGTAATTGCTTTTTATTTGTAAAATACTAAAATTAGTACTTTGTTTCACTTTACTACACTTTCTTACTAGTTTAATGAGACACAGCTGGCTGTGTTCTGGATTGAGTTTAAATGATCTTGATGTGTTCCCTTTAATCCCAAGGGATTGAGCCTTAAAGCTAAACCTTATTCTTTTTATTACCATTAAAAGCGCAGTTTTGCCTCTGCCTCAGACCGTGTGACAGTGGCCTCTAGAAGCAGTGTTAATTCCTGGCTATGAATAGAGATGCAGTAAGAGACGTCCTCTATCTCAGCTCAGCGCCCTTTAGGAATGGAGTAGCTCTGAGAGTGAACTTTAGCTCATTACGCTCAAGTTTGTCGCCTGGAGTGCAAAGTATCCCCTGAATAAGGCTAATACGAAGTGGCATTGCCAAATTTTCGGGGGGTATATATGTCCAGAGTACAACAGTTAACATGCAAATGAACGCTCGTCTCCTGCAGAGCTGTGCTGGTTTGCTAATAACTTCCCTTGAAGCTGCTCTGGGCTCAGCACCACACGACAACCACACACAACACATTATTTCTAATTATACAGTTATTCTTTTAGGTTTTAACAAATAGACAGATACAGCTCTGGAAAAAATAAGAGACCACTTCAGTTTCTAAATCAGTTTCTCTGATTTTGCTATTTATATGTATATGTTTGAGTAAAATTAACATTTTTGTTCAATTCTTTAAACTACGGACAACATTTCTCCAAAATTCCAGATAAAAATATTGTCATTTAGAGCTTTTATTAACAGAAAATGAGAAATGGCTGAAGTACCAAAAAAGATGCAGAGCTTTCAGACCTCAAATAATGCAAAAAAAAAAAAACAAGTTCATATTCATAAAGCTTCAGAAATCAATATTTGGTGGAATAACCCTGTTTTTTAATCACAGTTTTCATGCATCTTGGCATGTTCTCCTCCACCAGTCTTACACACTGCTTTTGGATAACGTTATGCCTTTACTCCTGGTGCAAAAATTCAAACAGTTCAGCTTAGTTTGATGGCTTGTGATCATCCATCTTCCTCTTGATTATATTCCACAGATTTTTAATTTGATAAAATAAAAAAATAAAAAAATCCAGAGATGGATTAAGGGCTCTGTCACTTTAATGCAAATAAGCTGTTGCTGGCCACGTCCCATGTATAATCCGAATGTTTCTTACACTATAGTGTTAGCTTGTGGAAAAGGATCAATTAAACCATGGTAAAACATGAACAAACTGGTTGCATAATTATATGCTTAACTGAAGCACAAAACTCAGTATTTGAAAGCACTTACATCTCCCTCATGTCCTGACTCACCACAGATAGTAGGTACAGATCCCTCCGTCAGAAAAAGTCTACTGGCTAATCCTGCTGTACTGTCTGAGGTTCTCAACCAGAAATACTGAAATGGCTTTACTTCAGCTAATCAGGTGGGTGGGGCCAGAGAGGTTCTATGCAGGTTTCCTTATTGTGACGTCACAGTAAGGGGGCATCCAATCCACTCATGGAAGAATATGATTACTGACAACAATCTCTTTCAATCTCTTTTTTGTCACTGCACACGGCACCTCCAGGACGTCAATCACCTGAATATTGATTACACCTGTGTACACCCTCATATATACACTCTTATTCCACACACACATATCTTGCTGAGTATTGTTGGTTTTCCACTTTACAACGCGTTTATCCCTTGCCTGTGTTTTACTTTCTGGTTATTGACCTGTTTTGACCCTGCTTGTTCTGACTATTTTTTGCACTATAAGGTCCACTTAAAATACTTTAATTTTCCCAAATTCACCAGTGCGCCTTTTAATCCAGTGCAGCTTATGTATGAATTTTACCGGTCAGGTTGTAAGAAGCAGTAATACAGTGTTATACAGGAGTTTCAGTTTAGTTCTCCAGAAGTATTAGCATTGCCTGCTAAGTGCTAGTCATTTGGCCGTTCAGAGGTGTGTATTATTTGCCTGTAGTCCGCTGTTAACCCTGGCTAGCACTGCAGGAGCAGCATTAGCATTACTCGCTAAGCGCTAGCCATTTGGCCGTTCAGAGGTGAGTATTATCAGCCTGTAGCCTGCACATTTTCCATGTTAACACAAACTATGTGGGATAAACCGCTAGCTAAGCTTGCCTTGGTTTGCTGGAGCACTCAGGGTTCCTTAGTGTAGCTCTGCTCCAGCCTTAGTGGAAATCTGTAAATCTAAGCTTACTGTAAATAAACAGAAGCGCATTACTCACTCAAATGAACAGTTTTCAGGAAAGAAATCTGTGTAGATGAACATCCAGTGTTGGTTTGACTTGTCTGACTCGTCTAAAAATGTTTTTCTTAAAACTACAGTTTTGTTTACTTGGCTTAGCTGTTTTTAGCTGCTGAATTTGAAGGGAAACGACACCATTGTTCCTAATGAGTGCCATTTAAAATGTGCATTATAATCCCGTGTGCTTTATAGTGAAAAAAATATGGTACTTTTTGTGTTAAAGCTAATTTTAATAAAGTATCTGATTGGAATATGTGCGTGTCTGAGTCCTGTCCAGCTATGACAACTTAAAATAAAAAATAATAAAAAATGTTTAATTGTTTTACATTTTTGGTTCTGTGAATCTGTTATTGTAGCATCCGCATTAGATTTTTAAAGTTAGAGTTAATTTGTCAAATTCCACAGAATGCATTACATTCACATTCTTAAAGGCAATTTGTTTTTCTCTTCTTCCTGTTATTGGATTCATATTAAACAATTCCAGTGCCTGGAAGAGAGACTCTACTGTTAATATTAACTAAGGTAAAGATTGATGCATGTGCTAGTGGGGCCAGATAAATCTACATTATTCTGAAATGAAAGGCCCAATAGCGAACGGCACTGCTGGTGTAAATCTTGTATGTAAGCAGAGCTTTTCATCAAGAAAGGTGCGGTGAGCATATTTCAGAGCAGGAATCCCGATTCAACATATTTGTCACTCCTCGGGCTTCACTCTTTCTCCCCATCTGCTGGGTCAGCAACGGAGAGCGTCAAGCCTGCTTATGGAGATACTATTTATATTATTCTCGCTAGATTAAAAAATGTAAAAAAGAAAAAAAAAAACACTCTTTTCTGCCAGGCGCCAGGAGTTTTTAAAATATGTGAAGCACACCTGTGATGTCATAGCAGCAATACCCCAAGGAGAAATGTTCTCCCAGAAAGCCTTTTTTTCTTTTCGTTTCTTTTCTTTTTGCTTTTTTTTTTTGTTTGTTTCATTCGCTGTTTTGTTGCGACGACAGCCCTGAAGCTTGCATTTTTATCTCCTGTGTCTGCGTGAGCCTCATAAATCTCCCTGCTTGTTTGCAGTGTGGCCCCACCGCGGGCCTGAGGGTGATGGGCGCCTCCGATGGGCGAGAGAATGAGAGCAAACGATCAGCTTCCTGATGCCCGGAGACTGTGGGATATACTTTATGACAGATTATTAATGCACTTATTTTAGTTTGGACTCAGGCTTTTCTTCTAAAAAAAAAAACAAAGAACCATACTTGCCCTCTCTGTTAGCAGGATTAGAGCAGGCATCAGTGTGATCTACTTTTTTACACTATTACAATAATTTACATTCATTTGCTTTGTTGCTTGAAGTAATTTATTGATTATTTTGATGATTAATAGAGTAATCAGATTTTTCTTAGTTTTTTTGAAAAAGGCCTGGTAATGGAACTGGACTTAACTGAACAATAACATAGCATGGCTAGCCTTTACAGGAGACAGTAAGCTATTTTTTAAATAAACGCTACATGTCCAAATGTTTTTGAACACCACTTCTAATGAATGCATTCAGCTACATTAAAGAGCCACTAAACCCTAACCCATATTTTTTCCATTATTAGCTGAAATGTGTTTCTTTTGAAGAAATGAATCATACCAGTCCTTCTTAAAATTATACAAACATTTCCTCACCTTTAAAAAACGCTTCTATCATGGTCATTTCTGCCTCTGCAGCGCCCTCGCAGGTTCCACTGTGCTATAGGCGAGGATTATGTGTCTGTGTACTTTTTTAAGCAATAATACACAAGAGGGAGTGATATAACTTGTAACATTGGCTGTTGATCAGCACAGCAGTGCCAATATTACACCTTGTGTGTGTTATTGCGATTAAACCACAGTTCCATTATCGCTGTTAATTGAAACATTCTGAGTTAAAGAGGACGAGAAAATACAATCTGTTTGATTGTTAAAACAGTTCCATCGCTGCTCTGTTTGTAGCTGTGCTGTTTGGTTTGTAAGCGCTGTATCGTTGCTAGGTTACCTGTATGTGGCGGAGTAATACTGTACTTGGAGGGCTTCGGTTACAGTGCATTACCGGCTGCTAACGGCACTCACAGAGCGCCTCTGTGATACAATCAATAATAGTAGTAAGTAACATTCCCAAAACTAAACTTTAAAACACTGACACAAGTGATTTTGCAGCAATGCTACCAGAATGTTTAAATACGTTACTCAAAAACGTTCTAAAAACAACCAGAAAATTTGAGAAATTTAATGTTTTAAGAACTTTAACTGCAACATTCAGAAAATGTTCTACTAACCAAAAATTGTTAGCTTTTATCTCAGAAACTGCATGTTTTGGTTTGGTTTTGACCAGTTTGTTGCTCTTCTAGTTAAGTAACCATCTGTTGCAACAAACAGCAAAGCGAGCAGCTTTATACCAACTGCATATGACTGCTCTACGGCCTGCCGTGCCGCAGTCAGTGTTTTTAATTTACGACATTTTGTCAGATCGGAAAGTTTAAGCACTAATTAAATGGATTCCAACTAATAATACACTGGCTTTTACAGCTCTGAACATTGGTACTGCTGAGTCGCGCTGCGTGCGTGTGTAAATTACTCTGCTGCAGATTTGTCAGTGTATGGGTTTGGATTTGACTGTGTGTGTGTGTGTGTATATATGTGTGGATGGATTAGTCTTCCCGGTGCATTATTGAATGTGTTCTGTAGCGCGGGAGAGAAACCGATAAATTGCGGCTGTCAAGTTGGCCCTGCACCTGCTCACCACAGTCTTGGAATCTCGGTTTCTGAGCACAGAGCTAAAAGACAGCCATTGCCGGGAGCCAGATGGAATCGGAGAGGGAGAAAAACATCTCGTGAAATCACGTATTTGCCTGCATGATTTCCTTGCAAATGAAAAGAATAGTACTTGGGAGCTGTTATGTATGTTACGTGCTGCACCTGAGCTTATGGATACATACGACAGCCATTAAGCAAATAAGCTCAGGTTGCACAGAAAGGCATTTGGATGTAGATCTATCTTTTCTAGCAGGGCTGTATTGTGTTCTGAGTACTTTACACAGTGGAAACTTGCCCCGTGCATGTTGATATTTGAATTTATACAGCATAAAGATATCCACAGCGATTGCTATGCAGGTCTCGCCCAGGCTGCGCATGGCCTAAGCAATTCAGCATGGGAAAAATGGCACTGGTGACCTTGTCATGTACAGCGGCCTGCGAATGCAATATAAATGGAAGTGCAGCATTTCGCAGCTGCTGTACCCCCTCCACAGGGCCACCGAATCGGTGTCTCTGCTTTAATGGCTGTCTTGTTTTCTCTGTGGCGCTGCAATCAATGGCTAAACAGTCCAGTGAACTGAATTAGCCTGCTGGCTCAATCTGATATGCTTTAACAAGCCCCCCACCATGAATATTTCACCGCCGCGTGGCGGCAGAACAGCAGTAAAAAATCAATGGCCACTCGTTACAGTCCCTTCAGCTCGCACACACACAGTGGCTAGAGTCGCCGCGGCACGCCGGACCAGCGCCGCCGGTTATAAAGCGCGGCCATTTTTCACCGTTATCATAATCAATACTAATGATCTCGTCTGTTCCTGATGCCGCATTCAACTCAGAGACTGGACGTGAGAATTTCGCCGATTGTGAAGGTGATTAAATGAGGCATTGCTATTTTTGTATCATAAATGAAATTCTAGAGTTTAAACTAGTGTTTGAAAAGTTACTTGCTCATACACACAAGCTACATACAGCTACACACATGTTCTAAAATAAATAGACAAATGCTTATCCAGCATTTTCTCTCTGAAATCAAAGGTATTGCCCAATGCCCATATACCTACAACCCTAAATCAAATTTAAAGTTATCCAAAAGCAGTGTGTAAGACTGGTGGAGAAGAACATGCCAAGATGAATGAAAACTGTGATTAAAAACCAGGGTTATTCCACCAAATATTGATTTCTGAACGTTATTAAAATAAACTTTACATTATTTAAGGTCTGAAAGCTCTGCATCTTCTTTTGGTATTTCAGCCATTTCTCATTTTCTGCAAATAAATGCTCTAAATGACGATATTTTTATTTGGAATTTGTGAAAAATGTTGTCCATAGTTTATAGAATAAAATAACAATGTTCATTTTACTCAAACATATACTTATAAATAGCAAAATCAGAGAAACTGATTCAGAAACTGAAGTGGTCTCTTAATTTTATCCAGAGCTGTATATTCAGCACATATTCAGTTAATAGAAAACATTTAGTGTTTTTAAAAAAATGTTATAGGAAGGTTAGCTTGTAACTTTACAGAAATAATGTTTCAGGAACATTCTAAAAAAGTGACCTAATAATGGTAACTGAAATACTGGAGTTTAAACTAGTATTTGAAAAGTTGCTTGCTAATACACACAAGCTACATACAGCTACATGCATGTTCTTAAGTAAAAAAACAAATGCTTATCCAGCATTTCCTCTCTAAAATCAAGGTTATTGGGCAATGTTTACAATACAAGCTTATTATTTTTTTTACTTAGATTGAATTTAGCTATCTTACAGAAGACCTAAAGCAGGGATGGGCAACTTCCATGATGGAGAGGGCCACATTTTTTTCAGCATGACCATTGGAGGGCCACATGACCTCGCACTTCAAATAATTGAATATGAAAAACGCTACAAATGATTTTCAATAAGAACAAATTTTATATGAATTTATATCTGTATGTTTACAGCACCAACATTTATCAACAACTATTTTCTGCATATTAATGCATTTTAATACGGCAAAAGACAAACCGTTTGCTTAAAAAAAGTGCAAAAAGGAAGTCCTTCATATCAAAGAACAAAAAGTTTGCTTAAAAAACTGATTGCAAATACAGTAGTTCCTCTGTGTAAAATAAGTTCATTATAACAAGTCCTTCATAAGCAACAAGGACAAAACATTTGCTTATAAAAGTGCAAAAGGCATTTGAACTCATTTATAACAAAGAACAAAAAAGATTTAAAAACTGATTGCAAATACAGTAGTTCCTCTGTGTAAAATAAGTTCATTATAACAAGTCCTTCATAAGCAACAAGGACAAAACATTTGCTTATAAAAGTGCAAAAGGCATTTGAACTCATTTATAACAAAGAACAAAAAAGATTTAAAAACTGATTGCAAATAGCTCATTCAATAATAGCAGAAAACTAGACCACAGAGGCCCAACATTTATTGAAGCTAATGAGAGAGCTGTGGTTTGGCCTGCTGGCTCACAACGGACTGGATGTCAATGTCAATTTTCGTGGTTGTTTGGCAGCGCCCTCTAGCGGTCAAAAGTAGAATTATGTTTTTTTTTTTTTTTTTTTTTTTTTTTTTTTAATTATGAAATTATGAAATTATTTTTGATCTATTCGTGGGCCGCACTGATTGATGACGAGGGCCGTGTGCGGCCCCCGGGCCGCCAGTTGCCCATCCCTGACCTAAAGGGTAAGATCGAAAAAAAAATGTAATGCACCCAAAATCTTTTAATTTTCCCAGAAATCATCAATGCGCCTATTAATCCGGTGCGATTTATGTATATATTCTACCAGTCAGGTATTAAGGAGCAGTAAAACCACTCCGCTGAAGTACAGCTTTAGAAAAGGAGTAGTATTAGCATTAGCCGCTAAATACAGTGCTAGCTCTTTTGCCGTTCAGAGGTGAGTATATCAGAGTGTATTCTGAGTGTTTACCATGTTAAAACAAGCTACTTGGGATGAACCGCTAGCTAATATCGCTAAGTGTAGTTCTGTCAGGTAGCATTTACTAGCACTAAGCACTGCTAATCATGGCTAGTGCTCCTGCTAACCACGCTAAAATACTGGATTTCTAAGCTTACTGTAAATAAACTAAAGCACTTTACTCACCCATATAAACTGTTTTTAAGAAAAACATTCTGTGTAGATTAACATCCAGCACTCGTCTGACTTTGAAAGATTTTTTTTAAAAGGGAACTATGGCAACACCCCTGTTTCTTAATAATGTCACTTAAAATGCACCTTACACGTTTAAATGTAAGTAGACAAACGCTTATCCAGAACAATTTAAGGCAATGTTTACAATACAAGCCTAATTATTATTTCTTATCTACAGAAGACCTGAAGGGTAAGATAGAAAAAACTATAAGGCGCACTTCTTTTCATTTTTCTTTCATTTTCCCAAAATTTGTTAATGCGGCTTTTAATCCGGTGCGCTATCTGATAGTGCCATCGGTTACTGTAACACTCAGGGTTCCTCAGTGTAGTGGTGTCAGGCGGCATTTACTAGCGCTAAGCGCTGCTAACCATGGCTAATGCTGCTGCTAACCGGGGCTAGCGCTGCTGCTAACTGCTGTTAAATACTGGAATTCTAAGCTTACTGTAAATGAACCCAAATAAACACTTTTTAGGCGAATAATATGTGTAAACTAACTTTCAGCGCTCGTTTGACTTTGATTTTTTTTTTTTTTTTTAATTACAGTTTTGCTTTTTTAGGCACCCCCAGTGGTGAGACCTACTGAATTAAAAGGGAACATTGGTGGCACGTTTGTTCCTTAATATTGTCACTTAAAATGTGCTTTATAATCTTGTGCACCTTATGTATAAAAATAGACCAGAAAATAGATGTTTATTAAAATAGATAGTGCGCCTTATAATACAGTGCACATTTTTGCATGAATAACACAATAAAAGTAACAGTAAAAACAGTAAAACAATGTTTCTGTAATCACTTATACAATTTAGCCACAATTATTTTTTTTTACAAATTACAGGGTACACAGGTTTTCACCAACAGGGAGCAGCAGATTTTATTTCTTTTTTTGTCTTTCCCCTTCCCGGCACCTAGAAAAAAATAAACCAGGGCAGTTTAATGCATTACCAGTCACTTGCAATTTGTTATAATATCACTAACAGTTGACTGTGGAATATTTAGTAGTGAGCAAATTTCACAACTGGACTTGTTGCGTTGGTGGAATCATCTCACAGTACTACACTGGAATTCACAATTCACTGAGCTCCTAAAAGTGAGAGACCCATACTTTCACTAATGATTGTTGCCATATAAGTGATTGTATCACCCAGAAATGTAATGATTTTGATGGGTCAGCGGATACTTTTGGTAATATAGTGTATATTAGAAGGCCTGCCTGGATAGTAGAGACAGTTACTCCAATAAAAGCAGGATGCTCTCTTTTATTTTTATTTATACACTTAATTTCAGAAGAATTGAAAGCATGAGCAGGTGTCCCAAAACTTTTGTCCATACTGTGTATGAAGACATTATAAGAAAGATGGTGGTGTTCATTCTTTTAAACCATTAAATCAAGCATGAGCAGTCCTGACCAACAGGGGGAGCTTTTACGCTTGAAATAGCTCAAAGCCGTACATTAATCCCCCTTCCGCCGTGCAGTCTCCACATCCCTGACTCTGAGACACCCTCAGCACTTCCTGTTCCTGCTTTTTGTTTCTTCATCTCCCGCTCATCAGCCGCCAATTTCCTCCTCATTCTAACCTCAATTATTCTCCATCTTTCAGTCTTTCACACAGAGTGCAGTATACACTGGATAAGATTTAGAAAACGACCTTGTATCATTCTAACGACAACAAGGTAATCCTGCCGCCTTATTAAAAAACTTTATCATTATTTATGTGAAAATCCAATCCAGAGTTTATTACTCAGCATCATCATCCCCATCATCATCATCATCATCATCAGCTGCACATCTGTGTGTCATCTCTCTTTCACCGAGCCAAACGTCACTCTGACACTCACAGCGTTGTCCTTCTCTCCTTCATACTCTCTTTTTTCTTCTTTCATCACTGTCCTTTCAATCTCTCTCACTCTCTCTATCTCTCTTTTTTAGGCACTGTTCCTTTTCTCTCTTTCCTTCTTTCTCTTTCTCTTTTTGTCACCTGTCCATGTTCTCTCCTGCTCTCTTCTTTAGTCCCTGGTCTCTTTCTCTCTATCACACAGTTTCTTTTTCGAGTCTCTCTCTCTCTCTCTCTCTCTCTCTCTCTCCTCTCCTGGAGGTGAAGAGCTGACTCCTAGAATTACCCAAGTGTCTGTGAAATGAATCATTGGGCGGCTGATTGAGCTGCATGATGGGAGACATCCATCCTGAGTGTGGTGAACTGAACTGCTTCTGTGCCTCTCTCTCTCCCTCTCTCTCCCTCTCTCTCTCTCTCTCTGTCTCTTTCCTTTCTCTTCTCTCTTACTCTTTCCCTCACTTCTTTTTCCACTCTTTCTCTCCTTCACAATATCTATTTCTTTTTCATACATCTCTCTCTCTCTCTCTTTCTCTCTCACACACACGCGCACACACAAATATTTTCCTTATCACGCTTACAATCTCCCTCTGTCAGAGTCTTTTTAATTGTTCCTCACTCTCACAATCTCTTCTCTCTTTCACTCTCTCGCTCTCACAATATTTCTCTTTTTTTTGCTCCCTTACAATCTTTTTCATTCCCTGTCTCTCACAAACTCTTCACTTTGTCATCTCTCTCTTTCTCTCTCACAATTTCTTCACTCTTTTGCTTTCTCTTTCTCACAATCTCTTCTCTTTTATACTTTCTCGCTCTCAGTTTTTTCTCATTCTCTGTCTCTCTCACAATCTCTTCTCTCCTTCACTTTCTTTCTCACAGTCTCTTTTCTCTTTCACTCTCTCAATATTTTCTCTTTTTTGCTCCCTCACAATCTTTCTCATTCTGTCTTTCACAATCTCCTTTTACTTTTGCTTTGTCTTTCTCACAATCTCTTCTCTTTCACTCTCTCGCTCTTAAAATATTATCTTTCTCATTCTCTGTCTCTCGATCTCTTCTCTCTTTTGCTTTGTCTTTCTCACAGTCTCTTCTCTCTTTCACTCTCTTGCGTTTAAAATAGTATCTTTCTCATTCTCTGTCTCTCTCGATCTCTTCTCTCTTTTGCTTTGTCTTTCTTACAATCTCTTCTCTTTCGCTTTCACAATATATTCTCTTTTTGCTCTCTCACAGTCTTTCTTATTCTCTGTCTCTTTCACAATCTCTTCTCTCTTTCACTCTCTCTTTTTCACAATCTCTTCTCTCTTTCACTCTCTCGCTCTCACGATATTTTCTCTTTTTTCTTCCTCACAATCTTTCTCATTCTCTGTCTCTCTCGATCTCTTCTCTCTTTTGCTTTGTCTTTCTTACAATCTCTTCTCTTTCACTCTTTCGCTTTCACAATATTTTCTCTTTTTGCTCTCTCACAGTCTTTCTTATTCTCTGTCTCTCTCACAATCTCTTCTCTTATTCATTTCTCTCTCTCTTACTTTCTCTTTCACTCTCTGGCTCTCACAATATTTTCTCTTTTTTGCTCCTCACAATATTTGTCATTCTCTGTCTCTCACACAATCTTTCTCATTCTCTGTCTCTCTCACAATCTTTCTCATTCTCTGTCTCTCTCACAATCTATTCTATCTAGGCAAGATTGGTTGAACAGCACAAAATCATTCACATTTCTCAACCTTTTTTAATCAGTGTTTTCATTTTTTATCCATGCGGAGTACAAAACGTCTTCTATCTTACTGTGATCAATTTTGTATGCTTTTTTAATATGCTAAAATAATATTGGCCCAACAATACAGTGCATTTGTGTGGTCTAACCAAGCGCAGCTGTTGTTTTTAAATGCAATAAGAAGGAATGTCAGGCATGTATGCATCTGTGACAGTTTGCTGGATGACAAATGCCTCACTATCACATAAGCCTGACTGTGCTCATGACTGTAAAAATCCAGCCATGCTTATCTGCAGCTAAACGAATTAGCATGAGTCTCTCAACTGTGCAATGCTTAACTTAACCCTCCTCAGACTATTTTCAGACTATCTCACTAACCCACATTCTCACTGACTGTCAGGAAATATCAAAACTGGACTACAAACAAATTATACATTTGTGTGTGTATGTATATACAGCTCTGGAAAAAAATAAGATACCACTTAAAAATGATGAATGATTTTACCAAACTAAAAAACCTCTGGAATAAAATCAAGAAAAAGATGGATGATCGCAAGCCATCAAACCAAACTAAACTGCTTAAATTATCCAAAGTTATCCAAAAGCAGTGTGTAAATATTGATATTGATATCAAATATTGATTCCTGAACTCTTAAAACTTTATGAATATGAAAATATGAACTTGTTTTCTTGCATTATTTGAGGTCTAAAAGCTCTGCATCTTTTTTGTTATTTCAGCCATTTCTGATTTTCTGTTCATTTTATACACAAACAGCTTGTAAAATAGTCTTTTGTAATATAAATGTGCGCTCAAACTCTCACTCTCTTAATGTATAGTAGACCAATATTAAATATACAGACCCTTAACAGATTAATGTAGTGTTAATGTGCAAATGTATCTGTCTTTTTATCAGAAGAAGATATTTGACTTGCTGTGAGAATTTGAGTGAATTCAGCTAGAAGAGCATTAATGAGGTCAGGAAGTTGAATATTCACTACCCCACCTCATCCCCAAATCCTAAACTCATCCCCATACTAACTCTAGAGGACAATATTTGGACACAAAATCACTGATTAGTTTGTAATGTTGCACTTTTTGCATTTTCCTCCTACACACTTGGTGTTTTGGCACAAAGGAGGCCGATAAAGCAATGAAGTGTTTCATGTGTTATTTTTTCATATTTATTTCTGCAAACATGTGTTAATGTGTCACAGTTAACAGTTTTTTTGTTAGTTTTTTTTTTAATTCTCCACGCATTCTCCACGTACTTTTCTACACCTGTAACCTCTTTTTCCACAGCCGTTGCAAAAGATGTTGTCCTGATTGACTAGAGTTTCCACCTTAGGTGTGGAAGACATGTCCATGTACTTTAAACCCATACATCATCCCGTGTCCATATTATTTTGTTTCAAAACTGAAAGCAGAAGCATTTCTGAGTAGAGAAGGGACAAAATATTGTGTTTGATGGTAGTAGTGGGCTGAAACGACCATCCCTGCTAAGCCTGATATATTCAATGTAAAAACTGGGGTGTCGGGTCGCTTTTCGCTGGAGTTCTTCTTCTGGCCACGTCATGCGTCTTCACGTACTTACATCACATGTACAGCCTCTAAAAGAGGATCCGGTTCAGTTTTACTGAATGCGAGCGGCTGGTGGAGCAATGGAGACTTCAGAAGAGGAAACTCAGCCCTCAGTAGCTCATTTACCCATAGTAAAACCAAAGAAACGAAGTGAAGTTTCTGACTGAGTGCTATCTCTCTCTCTCTCTCTCTCTCTCTGACTGAACATAACCTGGAATCGAATTCATTCACTCTGAATTAAGACCACATCACACCCGCCCAGTTTAAAATGATTCTTCCGCATGCTCTGTGCAATTGCCCATTCTCACTGTTTTCACTGATGGGCTCTGAGTGGGGTTGTACTGTACCTGTGTTGATACTGACACACAGTTGGCCCCATCATTACAGCTCCCCTGAAACCTCCATACATCCCATCTAGACCCCATGTGTAGTATAGAGCCCAGATATGGCCCATGTTTTACCCATCCTGATCCAATTACTGACCCCAATGGAGCATAACGTTCTGAGAACCAGTTGGGCTAGTCATACAGTCAGACTCCACTTGGGTATGTTATTGTCACTGACAGGAATACAGGAGGCATACATTAACGAAAACCACAGCATCCTTACAAAAGTGGCCTTACTGTCACTATTAAACATTTATTGGCAACCTAGCGTTGGTTCCTCATGTGCCGCTGTCTTGGAGTTGGAGTTGGAGGTGGCAGTTCACAGAACCCATCAGAAACGGCTCTGCTTGTTGTCCGAGTCCAAATGATAAATGAATGTGAGCTCGGCCTCTCCGTCACGGACTCTCCGGGTCTCCTGCTTTGATGTAGCCCCTCTCGTCCTCTCGTCTCTGAGCCGGCCAGAGGGAAGCAGGCTGCTGTCTGAGAGCGGCTTTGTGGCAGAAGGCTGTTTGAGCGGCGTGACAAAGTCAGCGGGACGGGTGGCGTGAGCCTCAGAGGAGAGACTTTACAGTGATTGTTTAATTAGCCTCTTCTGTAGAGGAGCACACTCTGCAAAACACCACTTAGAACTCTCGCTTATGATCAGACACACACACTCATAATACACACACTCACAATACACACACACACATACACAGCCTGTCCTTCTCACGTGTTTGCTTTCTGTCGCTCATTCTTTGTTAACCTCTTTGAAGACATATATGCAGAAAAAAAATTATGTGAAGTGTCATTTCTATGTGTAAGTCATTTTTATATTTTTTAATACATTTTATATTCGATAAAACTTTTGGGTGTTTTCAGAGAAGTGAATGTTTAAAGTGGCAGCCCGTATTATTTTGTTTCTAAACTAAAAGCAGAGGCATTTTTGAGTGAAGAAGGGACAAAATATTGTGCTGCTAAGCCTAATATATTCATTCTAAAACTGGGGTGTTGGGTCACTTTTCGCAGGAGTTCTTCTTCTGGCCACGTCACGTGTCTTTACGTACTTATGTCACACGAACAGCCTCTAAAAGAGGATCCGGCTCAGTTTTACTGAACGCAAGCGGCTGGTGAAGCAATGGAGACTTCAGAAGAGGAAACTCAGACCTCAGTAGCTTATTTACTTAAGTGAAGTGAAGTTTCTGACTGAGCTCTCTCTCTCTCTCTCTCTCTCTCTGACTGAACATAACCTGGAATCAGATTCATCCGGTCTGAAAGGAGACCGCATCACACCCGCCCAGTTTAAAATGATTCTTCCGCATGCTCGATGCAACTACCCATTCTCATAAGAGGGCTGTAATTCTCAAAACTTACAGACATCAGCTTTAACTATGTATTTAATTATATTTGTTTGACCTTTGCATTTGTGTTTAAAAAGGCTAGAAAATAAGGGCAAATGTAATCATGTAATGTCACCAATCAGCGTACAAGAACACGTGATTGTGTAACAGGCAGAAAAATGCTTGCCAGAACTGTGTAAATCTGCACAACTGTTATTTGTGTCAGTCAGTGTGCCTTATAATCAAGTGCACCTTATGTATGAATTCTACCAGTCAGGTTGTAAGGAGCAGTAAAGCCACTTCGTTGAAGTGCAGCGTTATACAGGAGTTTCAGTTTAGCTCTTCAGCAGTATTAGCATTAGCTGATAACCGCGCTCAGTGCTAGCTCTTTGGCCATCCAGAGGTGAGTATTATCAGCCTGTATCCTGCTGCTAACCGCAAATAGCACTGCTGGAGCAGCATTAGCATTAGCCGCTAGCCACAGTGCTAGCTCTTTTGCTATTCAGAGGCAAGAATATCGGACTGTAGCCTGCACGCTTAACGTGTTAAAACAAACAATGTAGGATGAACCGGTAGCTAATATCACCCTGGCTTATCAGAACACTCAGGGTTCCTCAGTGTAGCGCTGTCGAGTGGCTTTAGCTGCTAACTGCTAGCGTTAGCGGTTAGCTACTTATGCTAATGCTCCATCTTTAGTGGAAATCTTCTAGTGTAAATCTAAGCTTATTGCAAATAAATGGAAGTGCTTTACTTACCCAAATAAACAGTGTTCAGGAGAGACATCTGCGTGGATTAACATCTAGCACTCATTTCACTGGTCTGAATCGTCTGAATTATAATTTAATTTAATTAATTATTTAATTTAGATTAAATTTATATTAATTTAATTTAATTATAATTACAGTTTTGTTTACTTAACTTAGCTTAGCTGAATTTTCTAAATTTAGAAGGAAAACATGGCGACACCCCTGTTCCTACTACTATTTACTAGTTAGTAGTGTCACATAAAATGCACCCTATAATCTGGTGCACCTTATGTATGAAAATAGACCAGAAAATAGAGGTTTATTGATAGTGTGCCTTATAATCTGGTGCTCCTTATAGTGTGAAAAATGTTGTACTCTGCGACCTTAGTTCACATGCTTGTATTACTTTCAGTGAAGGTTCTATACCTCTCAGCTTGTCCAGAAATGCGTGTGCAAAGTGTGTCCTTCTTGAGAGAGTGTCTCAAAGCATGAATTTATTTATTTATTTTCATTTTATTTGCAGTTTTCTCCAATTCTACTCAACTGTATATCTCCCATCACAAGTGATGCCACAACACAAGAAGAGTGACTAGTCACCCACCCCCTCTTTTTGCTCTTTTGGAACTGCTGCTGATGCAGAATTGCAGAGTAGCATCACAGCGTGGTCAGAGAAAAGCGCAGTGACTCGCAGTGTTTCGATACATCAGCTTATAGACTCTTTGTGCTGTTTGACATCACCCTTTAGAGTGATGTAGGGAGAGAGCGCCATCTACCCATCCAGAGAGAGCAAGACCAATTGTGCTTTCTCAGGGCTTCGGCAGCTGATGGCCAGCTACATGACTGGGATTCGAACCAGTGATCTCCTGATCACCTCCCAGAACCTCACTCCCACACATTAGAGGAAGATTCACATGCAGAGTTTGCAGTGTACAGTTGCAGGCCATCAGACTTTTAAACAGCATTGCATAATGTAAAGCTTAAGGCCTCCAGTGATGCAGCGTCTTCTGTTCATTCTTCAGATTGAGCAGTTTTCCTGTCCCTTACACACTTTGCGGTGAATTCAAAGTAGTTAAACAGAATTGGTCTTCAGGGATCTTCTCCAAAGAATGAGCCGACACCAGTTAGGCACTTATTACTCCATTTAATTAGCATTTAAACACTTGGCTTCAAGTTATGCTTTGTATGTGGGTTTGGGAAAACACAAACAAGGACAGCTTTATTAGCGGCCCGCAAATGAAGCAGAAAAAAAAGAGACTGTACTAAGACTGTACAGAGACTATTGCGAGCAAATGACCGTGGAAAATGGCAGCTCCTCATAAAAAGAGGGAGTGTATTGGTATTGCACGATTATTACATCATATGCTACTGTTTCAGGCCCAGGTGGAGCTCGAGACTGTTCTGGGAAGACAGTGATCAGTTCCTGAATACGTACAGTTCCCTCCAGGATTGTTGACGTCTTTGGCAAAGATGAAGAGAAAAAAAAAATGTTTGTTTATTACAAACATTTCACACTGGAAGTGAGAGAAGCCTAACCTTTCAGAGATGCAAAATTATTCAAAGACGAAATAAATCCACATTTTGAATGAATAAACAGTAGAGTTAATATATATTTCAAGGTTAAACATTCACATATACTGATAATTTAGCTCTAATTTAAAAGCACACCTATGTGATTCTTTAAGAACTCTAGGAACTTTAATTTGTGCCTTTTACTCCTGGTCACTACTAAATTCATTAATAAAATCTAAGAGATAGAATTCGTTGAAAAAAATGAACAAAAAAAAGAGACCATTTAAAAATGATGAGTTTCTTTGATTTTACCCAATTAAAAACCTCTGGAATATAATCAAGAGGAAGATGGATGATCACGAGCCAACAAACCAAATTGAGCCACTTGAATTTTTGCACCAGGAGTAAAGCAGCATAAAGTTACCCAAAAGCAGTGTGTAAGACTGGTGGAGAAGAACATGCCAAGATGCATAAAAATTGTGATTAAAAACCAGGGTTATTCCACCAAAAATTTGATTTCTGAACTCTTAAACTTGTTTTCTTTGCATTATTTGAGGTCTGAAAGCGCCACATTTTTTATTGTTATTTCAGTCATTTCTAATTTTCTGCAAATAAATGCTCTAAATGACAATATTCTTATTTGGAATTTGGGAGAAATGTTGTCCATAGTTTATAGAATAAAACAACAATGTTCATTTTACTTAAGTATATAACTATAAATAAAAAAATCAGAGAAACTGATTCAGAAACTGATGTGGTCTCTTATTTTTTTTCCAGAGCTGTAGACAATGTGAAATCTTTTTTTATGCTGTGAGTAATGGTTCTGGTAGATCTGACTATTACAACCTACCATATTTTTTGCATTATAAAATCCTTTTATTTTCCCCATAATAATTAGTAAAGCCACTTTGCTGAAGTACAGTGTTATAAGGCTGAGTGCATAGGGAAGTTTCTCCAGTTTCTTGAAGGAACATTAGCATTAGCCGCTAACCACAGCACTAGCTCTTTTACCGTTCAGAGGCGGGAATATTGGACTGTAGTCTGCGTGTTTGCTGTGTTAAAACAAGCTATGCGGGACAAACCGCTCGCTGATAGTGCCCTCGGTTAGTCTAGCGCTATCTGGCAGCGTTTACTTCATGCTGCGATTAGCGGCTAATGCTAATGTAACTTTACTGAAAACTCACCCTAATCTCACCCTAAGGTGCTTTACACACCCAAATAAATGATTTTAAGGAGATAAATCTGTGTAGATTAACATCCAGGACTCAATTTGATTTTGAAAGCAAATGTTATTTATCAAATAAACCACAGTTTTGTTTACTTAGGTGCTTTCCCCAGGCTCCCTATTAGAAGGGATGACATGGTGACGCTCACTTTAATGTAAGCATCCTTACTAGTGTCGCTTAATGTATCTTATAATCCAGTACGCCTTGTTTAATAAAATAAACAAAAAAAAAACGTAAGTTTATTGATAGTGCACCTTATAACCTGAAAAATGTGGTACCTAAAAGGAGAGAGCCAGAAGGTAACTTAGATACCCTGAAACACTGACATTCATTCACAACACACTCAAAACACTTGAAACAGATATGATCACTCAAACAAACTTCAATATGTGGTCTTAGATGCATGTTGATGTTGTCATAGTCGATGCTATAGCAGTGAACTTATCCATCTCTCCAAGATGCATATGACCACCAAAACTCCTTCCCGTAAAAGCAGTACACCAGTAATAATCAGGGTTCCTACGGTCATGAAAACCTGAAAAAGTCATGGAATATAAAAATAGCCATTTCCATGCCTGGATAAGTTCTGGAAAAATAAAAATACCCAGAAAGTTTTGAAAAAGTCATGGAAATTTGTTTTACAAGTATTTGTGTTTCAGTTTATCGATGGAGAAAATCTATTTTGAGCTAAAAAAAATACATCAGCTCAGAGCTAATACAGTAATTTATCTCTACACAATGGAGCTCTCAGGATCTGACACAGTCTTTTTTATTATTAAAGATCGACAAAGTGTAAAAATTTTATCTGGTTCATTTTAGAGCTACAATAATCAGTTTTAATTATAGTTTTAGTTGATTTTCGGTTTTATTTTTAAAAATCATATGGTCATAAAAAATTGCTTTGAAGGCATGAAAAAGTCAGGAACAAATAATGGAAATGTATTGGTTAAAAAGTGTATGAACCCTGCATAATAGACACACATCAGGCAAAATGACATATTCCATCCCACACAGCAATCAGATTTAATTCCAGCTGATGAAGATATATTTGGATACCAAATGTAAATGAATGCGTTGAAGTGCCCATGCCCTGACCCTTTCACATATCCTGCAGGTCAATTCAGCGATTCTTATTTAGCTTCCAGGAATTTGACCCATTGTTTCAACTCATAATGTGAACCTGTAATATTTTAAAAGCATGTCACAGCTATTTTATGAAGACCCCAGGTAGATGTGTTAACTGTGTTAACCCTGCGGCTGTGCAGCTCCCTACTATAATGTAAATGTATGTGAATATATTAATACTAGATGAAGGACTAGATGTGTGTTCTCTGCTGGATTGCCAGATCTGGAATAAAATGCATATTTGTTGTACTGCTTTTATAAATGCAGCCTGCAGCAATGCATTTATTATATATTATAACATAATGCTCTGTTGCTAGCATTGTAAGCCTGTTAGGAGCATCGGCTAAAAGCGCTATATTTTGGAATGCTAGTGGGGAATTAAGGCAAAAGTTTTTACTCATTATTATGTTTCACGACACAATTTCACCAAGTCCATTCCACACTGAGTTTCTCATTTAAGTGATGCTGAATCCTTTCTTTTATTTTATTTCTGTTGGAAAATAGTAAAAATGAACTTAAACCTGCCGTTTGTGTGCTTTACCAGTTGGCTCTGTGTTTTCTCCCTCGTTTTCTGCTCTGAGTATGTGCTGCAGGGGAAAGAAGGGAAGGAGGAGGACTTACTCCTGATGTGCTGCATTCTGTATTATTATAGCCTTGACCTTTTTTCTATAAATAGGCCTACAAGACAAGGCAACCCTACTCATAATACAGTACCTGTGCAGGACACACATATGGAATGTGGTCTTCACCCATCTGTGCAGTGAACACAGTGATATGGTGACCACTAGTGTTGATTCAAAACTTTAGGAACTCTATGAATTTTAATTTGTGTTGCCAAATATCATTAGATACCTTTTACACCTGGTCACTACATTTATATTAAAAACTTAAAGATGAAATTAGTTTCAAATATCAGATTAAAAACAATGTAAAACATTTTTAGACTGTGGGTAATGATTCTGGTAGATCTGGTAGACTATAAGATACACTTAAAATCAACAGTGTTTCTCATTAGGACCCCAACCCCCCCATCACTAGTGATGCCCCAACACTAGGAGGGTCAAGACCAGCACATGCCTCCTTCGATACATGTGAAGTCAGCCACCACCTCTTTTCAAACTGCTGTTGATGTATCATTGCTGAGAGGCATTACAGCGCTACTCGGAGGAAAGCGCAGCGACTTGGTTCCGATACATCAGCTCACAGACGCCTTGTGCTAAGCGACATTACCCTTTGGAGTGATGTGGGAAAGAGAGCGCCATCTACCCACCTAGAGAGAGAGCAAGGCCAATCGTGCTCTCTCAGGGCTCTGGTAGCTGATGGCAAGCTACATGAACAGGATTCGAACCGACGATCTTGTGATCGTACTGGCAATGCTTAGCCTGTTGGACCACTCGGAGCCCTGACAGTGGATGTTTTGTTGCTGCTCATCACTGTCAGGATCTGCTGACAGACTTGAGCAAAAGTTGCTCTTCAGTTTTCAGTTTTGGTAAATTATTTCTCGCCGCTTTTTATCGAAGTCTTCCACTCAGCTCGGAGCACCACTTTAAATGCACGATTCATGCTCTATGTTGATTAACTGCAAATATTTTCTTGTTCTTATAAGCCCTGGATTAATCTACATGCTTGTTTTATTGAAAACAGTTTACAGTAAGCTTAGATTTTAAGTGTTTTGAACTGGCATATACGGTTATTGTGGCATAAACCAAAAAAAAAAAAAAAAAACCAGATATTAGCCGCAGTGTTAAATAAGACACAGTGTTGAAAAAAAATAACTTCATCAAATAACGTCATTCATCTACAGCATGGCTGCTAACCACAATTATTACGCTTCAAGAAAGATCATGTGACCCCTTTCTGGCCTGCCAGTTTAAACCTGGCGACCTCCCGATATGAGACTCTATCTCTGCAGGAAATGGACTACATTTTCCCACAAATGCATCTTTTATGAAACCATTATTACAGATATTGGCGGCTGTCCATTCATTATTCATTCCAGTTATTTATTCAGTCCATCCGTTTATGAACTCAGACATTCCGTGGCCTATCCCGATGCATAAAAAATAAAGGAACACAATATCCCAGACCACCCCTAGTGTCACCTGTTTGGCTGCTCTCTTCGCTCCCTCATAAAAAAAAAGTGCATTATTGCCTAAAAGCGAGATTTATTTTATTTTTTGGACGCCTGCCGCAGATTTATTGAATCTGGAACAGGATGAGAAAATTTCCCACCCGATAATAAAGTGCCACAGGTTGTTTTCCTAGGGGGCAGCATTCATTATTGCAGAGGAGAAGGGGCTTGTGTGGTGGAGGAAGGGAGGGAGGAATGGAGGGAGGGAGGGTGAAGGGAGGGTGAGTGGCCTTCTAACTGTAGGCTATAATTATGGCCCTGGCACTGACAGGCTCTCTCTGACGGGCGGCAGAGCTCCACCTGCATCCCTCTGCAAACGCCTTTATCTGCCGCTCAGAGTAACACAGCCTCAGCCACACGCCACTGCACTCAGCGCCCGTCTCTAAGCTCCTTTCATTTACATTCTTTTGGGAGAAGTGATGGGTATGTGATGATGGAAGAGGGGCTCTGTGTGTGTGTGTGTGTGTGTGTGTTAGTGTGTGTGTGGGGTTGGGAACAGTGCACAGTTCTTGGGAAAGCAATAATGTGCTTCCTAGAGGTCTGCAATATGGCTGTGTCGCTATTTTAATACTTTGCTAGAGCTCAACTGATATCAGTTGGCCAATAATATTGGATGGTATGGAGGTCTTGCAGTGACGTTGGGGTCAGTTAAAATCCCACTAATAAAGCACTGGAATGTACTGGCTTGGTTTGTATTATGAAAGGCACCCTCAGGTGAGGAATACTGTTTCCTGTTCTTTGATGTCTGTGAGGTTTAGATCCTTGTCTTCAGAGTATGCAAGATAATGTGATAAATGCTAATAATTATAACATGTCTATTAGGCAGTATTTAACTAATATTCCCTAACACCGTCCCTATATAATGTTCAGGGATAATACCAATATTCCAATTGTTGCATAGGGCTGGGTATCGAAATTCGATACCAAAAAGGCATCGACTGAAATTTTTGGGTACTACCAAGTACAGAAAGGTGTAAAAGGTGTAAAAGGTGTAGAACGTGCACAGCAAGGCAAAAACAACTGCGACGGCGCCCTGACACACACAAGCACCTCTCTCGCTCTTTCTCAGGGTGTGAATTGTACAATGATAATTGGGGGGGGGGGGGGGGGATCAAGTGTTTCTTCAGGGGGTGTTTAAATTGTTTAAACTGGGATCTTTAGGAAAGCTTAGTACATAACAAGCTACTTACACGTAATGCTGTAGCTTGAGCAGCGTGTGCACCTTAACTTAGACACAACCCACCTGACGAATAATGAGGCAGCAGGCAGGTAAACAGAGGAATGCTTATTAAAATGGAATAATGGTGTGATCCACTTGAAATTGTATCACAATAATCTTCCAGCCATAGATACTGAATTGTTTTTGTAGCATTTAACATTATATGTAAGAAATCTATTTAAATGTTTTGACCCCCCCCACCCCCAAACTATTGTTTTTACACCTTTAGGTAAAAATTGGGGGAGTCTGACCCCAATACATCTCGTAATTCGAACACAGCTCTCTCTCCTGTGATTATAATACACTATTATAAACTTTCTTTTGCCTGACCTAAACCACACTAGACTATTTTTAATAACTCCTTTCAAAAAGCAATAATTTTTATTCTTAATAAAGTGCCGCAAACATTCTGATGTTTTTTTTTTTCCAAAAAGATGGAATCTCTTATGATGATAGTATGAGAAGTAGATTACTCACGTTGGCTGTGAGAATAATTTTAGGTTTTAGACCACAGTAATTTATTGTCCCGACGGACAGTTCTGGTGGAAACAGGAGAGTTGAGGTGCACATTGAATTCTGCCGTGATTTGAGCAGTCGTGGTTTTATGTTTTTTTTGGATACAATCCGGGTTAGCACCCGAACATCCCTTTCAGACAGCTTCCTCTTACAGCGTCCACAGTTAATCCTGTTGGATGTGGCTCGTCCTTCTTGGTGGTATGCTGACATTACCCTGGATACCGTGGCTCTTGATACATCACAAAGACTTGTTGTCTTGGTCACAGATGCGCCAGCAAGACATGCACCGACAATTTGTCCTCTTTTGAACTCTGGTATGTCACCCATAATGTTGTGTGCATTGCAATATTTTGAGCAAAACTGTTAAAGCTCTTACCCTGCTAATTGAACCTTCACACTCTGCTCTTACTGGTGCAATGTGCAATTAATGAAGATTGTCCACCAGGCTGCTCCAATTTAGCCATGAAATCTCCCACACTAAAATGACAGGTGTTTCAGTTTCATTGTCCAACCCCTGTATATATATATACATATATATATATATATATGTATATATATATAGTGTTCTATATTGTGTTAACTCTCCCCATTCACCCCATAAATTAGTGTTTCAGCTTCAGCTACATTTAGAATGAAGTGCAAAACAGACCAGCCAATCAGAGCAGACATATAAAATGAGTTGTGAATGTATTTGCAGCATTTACCCACACAAGTGGTATACAAGAATATCAAGAAAAAATAAGTAATAGAGTAATAAATGTGTAATATGAGCGCTTGATATTATCGTAGCAGTAGCAGTAGCAGACAGTATTCTCTGTGGCCTTCTTGAATTGTGGCACTACTTTCTACTACTATATTCTCTCTTATGTTCTTTTGTCTTAAACATATATTTTTTTATATTGTGCTGATGTATTATTTCCATATTGGGCACCCTAATACAGTACATGATTTAAACTTGATTATTTGGACCCTCTTTTTTGTTTAAAGCCTGGCGTGGCATCCTATCTCCTGCCTGACTGATAGAAATGCTGACTGCTCCAGACGCTTATAGGATTTAATGCGGGCCGTCCGTGTTCCTGCCTCCCTCCGCCCGCTCATTCTTCTCCTTTTAAATAATGGAATCTGTAATTGGCAGAAATTGATATTTGAAATGCCAAATCCGGCCTTCATTAAAAAGGTGTCACTGCCAATAATAAATACTCCAAAAAAGAGGGGTGGGGGAGGGGGGTGATTAAAAAAAGAAAAGAAAAAAGGAGCAGTTAAATAATGACTTCAATCTAATCTGTAGGACTGCGACTCCCTTCTGAAAGCCATTACCTTGCTGTGAGTGGCATACACCTCTTTGTCTAGAGGGGTCCAAACGAGCAGGAGCTCATATTTTTCTTAATCGCGATACGAGTGCATTCATTTCCCTGGGCCCTGCTGACAGAACAGGGCGCTGGGGGGCGAGTTAATACAAAATGATCACATTTTCACTCATAATCAATAGTTCTGCCTGACACCGGGCCTCTGATTTTTCATCAGCCGCGGCGCGTGAGGGAGAGTGATATGTGGCGTCTCCCCGCCAGCCGCTGCCGCCGCCGCCTCCCTCTGAGCTCCGGCGCAGGCGGAAATACCATTTTTAGTGAGCTACTGGGGAAGCTATTGATTGTAAGGCTGTGAGGTTGTGCACCAGGCAGCTGGGAGACTACTGAGAGAGGGAGTGAGTGAGTGAGTGAGGGTGTATGAAGCCTATTTTTTAATGCTAGATGCAAATCAGTAATAGAGAGGGTTGGAAAATGGCCTGTCATCCTGCCTGAGGGCTTCAGCACCACTGTGGAGGAGAAAAAGAAGAAGTGGCATATCAGTGTTGTGTCTTTTTGCATGCTGGGATTTATTTCTATTTTTTTTTTTATACTCAATGACCAGCTCTTCTGCTTTGGCATCATCACGGCTTGTGCAGTGATCCTCATATTTGCACAT
This sequence comes from Astyanax mexicanus, assembly GCF_023375975.1. Lineage (NCBI taxonomy): Eukaryota > Metazoa > Chordata > Actinopteri > Characiformes > Acestrorhamphidae > Astyanax > Astyanax mexicanus. Next base: position 28,556,544 of record NC_064425.1, on the reverse strand, counting down.
ATAGACAATAAATTGTCTATAATACAAATACAATGTCTAGTGTGAACACAAGATATAGCAAAACATAGCAAATACTCACACAATATACACTTACCAAGCACTTCATTAGGAGTAACGTATTTTCCGCACCAAAAGGCACACTAAATTATATGGCGAATTATCAATAAACGTCTGTTTCATGATCTTATTTCATACATAAGGCGCACTGGATTACAAAGCGAAAATATAAGGAACTTCTAACTGGCTAACTAAGTTAAGTAAAGCTAAGCTAAGTAATCAAAACTGCAAAAAAAGGTCAAATGAGTGCTAGGTGTTAATCTGCACAGATTTCTCTCCTAAAAACTGTTTATTTTTGGGTGAGTAAAGCACTTCTGTTTATTCACAGTAAGCTTAGAATAATGAATTTCTCCAGAACTAAGGCTGGAGAACTAAGGCTGGAGCCAGGGTTAGCATCAGGCTACAGGCCGATAATACTCACCTCTGAACGGCTGAATGGCTAGCACGGTTAGTGGGTAATGCTAATGATGCTCCAGCAATGCTAGCCGGGGTTAGAAGCAGGCTCTGAATGGCCAAACAGCTAACGCTTTGTGGATAATGCTAATACTGCTGGAGAACTAAACTGACACTCTTGTATAATGCTGTGCTTCAGCAGAGTGGCTTTACTGCTCCTTACAACCTGACTAGTAGAATGCATACGTAAGACACACTTGATTAAAATGCGCACTGATGATTTTTGGTAAAATTAAAGTATACTGTATACTAATACTAGGTTAGACCTCTAATTTGCTCCCAAAAGAGCTTCAAAAAGATGTTGAAAACCTTTATTGAAGATTCTGATCCATGGTGCTATGATTGCTCACTAAGCCTTGCAGAGCTGATTTTGAGTGTCATCCAAAAACAATAAGATTGTGTGATCTTCCACTCCTCCCAAGATGTGAGGCTCACACGGGTTGCCAGATTGACAAACAGTGGCAAGCGATGAAAAGTCTTACTTTATAGCTAATCAGTGTTAATCAGAAGTCCAAAATGCCAGAACCTTACTGAAGCACAGTGATTACCTGTTCAGCCAGAAAATAGCCAGCTCGCCAGTTTTCATGGCTGCAGTGCAGTATTTGTGTGCTGCTGCCTAAACCTGGCAAACCTGAGGGAGGAAATGGGACTGGAATAATGACAGTGGGCATATTCAGGGATAAAACCTATACAGATTTCTGTGGCATACTGCACAGTTAAAATTATTTTAAAAAATCTATCTAGAGTTCTGCTGTCAATAGCTGCCAGTGCTTTAACTCAGCATGTTTCCTTAATATCTGATGATTATACATCCTGATCATAATATGAGTTCAGACAGAAAATATAATCCTTCGTGGTTGTTCAAAATAAAACTCACTTTCTGTGCCTTGGAAAAAGAAACAGTTTTAATATTTTACACTGTGTTTCCTGAGACTATAATACTGTCGAATATCAGCAGAATTTCATCAGATTGTCTTTGTATTTCAAGCATTTCAAGCATAAAAACACTGCAATGATCTTCTGTCAGGTGTTGAGGTCAACTTTTTCACAACACTGGAGGTTGTGCTGTAGAAAATAGTGCAGCATCAGCCAAACATAGGCTTGATTCTTCTACAAAGACACTGCCCTGAGCATGGGGAACAAGAGGTTAACCAATACAGGTCATGTAGAGGCGAGTCTGTCAGCCTGACACGACTGTCAGTCCTAACAGTTCATGTACTGACACCAAACGCTGCAGCTTTTCTCCCCCAGATGAAGAGTGTGTGAGGGTGAGGAGGAACAGGGTAAAAGAAAGGGAGCTGTAGAACATGCTGCTGTCGAGGAGGGGCTTCAATGTCAAGAACGAAGCACATAAATCAGACATGTCTGCTTCTCTCTCATCCTTACAATCTTTCTGTACATTTAACCCTTTCTCAGTCATTCACATGAGACTCGACACAGACAAAAGAACGTTCTGCTTCTTACAGCAACAGCTTGGTATTTTTTCTTTTTTTCATGACCAGTATTTAAACAAGTGTTACCTGGGGAAAGAAGATACTGCGCTGTTTTCCTCCTACTGTGTGTACACACTATACAGCTCTGGAAAAAAATAAGAGACTACTTAAAAATGATGAGTTTCTTTGATCTTACCAAATTGAAAACCTCTGGAATATAATCAAGAGGAAAATGGATGATCACAAGCCATCAAACCAAGCTGAACTGCTTGAATTTTTGCACCAGGAGAGGCATAAAGTTATCCAAAAGCAGTGTGTAAGACTGGTGGAGGAGAACAGGCCAATATGCATTAAACTGTGATTAAAAACCAGGGTTATTCCACCAAACACTGGTTTCTGAACTCTATTTGGTAAAATCAAAGAAACTCATCATTTTTAAGTGGTCTCTTATTTTTTCCAGAGCTGTATTGTCCAATGTGAGCAGTGGAGGTGTGCAGAGGCAATTAAGGTTCCCCATTGAAAGCCTTACAAGACTGACTCGTTCATGACTGATTCTAGTCGTACACTGACTCATGACTCCTCTACAACCCAGCTACATTTGACTATAAAGCCATAATAGCAGACCTTGCAGAGAGGTATAGGTTTGTATTTATCGCAGACTGGTAAAAACACTCATATTCCTGCATGTAAAAGGCTTATCAAGTCTCTGAAATTTCCCTGTGTGAAATACACTGATGTACTTTCTGTTTGCTTCAGTGACTTTCTAATCTCCAGGCCAGTGATCAGAAGTCTTCTGATAAACTGTGCTTTATAGCGGCGTGTAAGGAGAGGCAGTGGACTGTACGAGGTCACCGCCACAAATCAGCGCAACACGGCTCAATCTGGAAACACCCGTCGAAAGGAAGATTTCAATTTCCTCGCTGGTGCAGTTAAACCCTGCTGGGGTTGAAGGAGACACTCTTAAGCATTGTCCCAATCATTAATCTGTGAAGAGTTTAACTTAAACTTCCTCCTCACTGAGCAGCCTCTGTTTGAGCATGGCTGGAATCCATCATCTTCTCTCCGCTTCTCTCTCGTGGGCTTCCAGTGCTCCCTCGCTCCCACAGCAGCTGCCAGAGCACAGGGAGACTCTACAGGAACACTCAGCCTATTCTGAAACTTATGAGATGAGCCTGTTCCAGACAATCTAGTAATTTCTTTACTAGTGATAATTTAACCAAATCAATTGGCCATGCTCTCTCAGTAGTGGGTAGATGGCACTCTATCCCCCTTAGTTCAAATGTGATGCTGGTCAGCACAGGCATCTGTTAGCTACTGTATCAGAGCTGGTTTGCTGCACTTTCCTCAGAGTGTGCTGGCTACCCAATGATGCTACATTAGTTGGAAAAGAAGCAGTGGCTGGCTTCACTCTTCTAGTGTTGGAATCGTTGTTAATGATAGGGCAAGTCTTCCAAATCGAGGAGAGAATCGGACAAAGTTGGAAGTAAAAGCTTGTTTAGTCCTTGCAGAGAAGTAGGCGTCACTGCCATTAAATCTAAAGGAGATGTGTCCCCTTCCTATTTTATAATTATTCGTTGGACCCCCCACATGTTTAATATAAAATATTATGTAGCCCTCTTGAATTTTCCTGTTATTTAAATAAAGTTCTGAAAAAAAAGAGGAATTCTGAAAAAAGTGTATTTGTATTGTACAATAAACAAATTTATTTGTGCTCACAGACTTTAATTTAATAAATTTAATAATAAATTTAATACATTTAATAAATTTCTGTTTAAATTAAAGTTATTTTTAGTTGGTGCAAGGTGATTGGTTCAGTTGCCTGTCAGTCAAAAGCCTGAGTAGTGGGTGGGGCTAAGAGCTGCATTGATTATGGCTTACAACCAATAAAACCGCAAAAATCAGGGTCTCAGAAAATTTTAATATTATTTAAGACCAATTGGTACGTTTGGCAGTGTGGGTAGTGTGCCAAGTCCTGCTGGAAAATGAAATCCGCATCTCCATAAAAGTTGTCAGCAGAAGAAATCATGAAGTGCTGTAAGATTTTCTGGGAAAACACTGCACTGACTTTGGACATTTGGAAACTTCAGTTATTCATTTGGACCCCCCATGTTTAACATTAAATATTATGTAGCCCTGTTGTATGGAGTCAAAAAAGGGTCATAAAGATTTTGAGTTTGTAAAACAGAAGTCACAAATGTACTGAAACTTGTAACTGCGTTTAAACAACTACATGCACGAAAATCCAAATCCACAAATTAACTGGAATGTGCAAACTTGAAACTGAAAGTAATATTAATAATAATTCAAATGTACAAATGTGAAAAAATATTTTAATTATATATAAATATATATTTTTTAAATTTGTAAATCCAATCTCTTGAATGTGTGAATCAGTACTGCTCAAATGGCTTAAGCTGGGTCAGACCAAAAATCACATGGAATTTGTGAGGTTGTAAATGTGACAGTGGGTGTTTTTCACTGTGGAGCTAAAAATCCTCTCATTCATCTTCTCTGCTGCGGGTGCGAAGCTCTAGCTGCAGTTGCGAATTTTGACCCTGTTTTTACGCCTGATTGGCGGACCAATAGGAAAGCTTTATATAGACCAATCAGATTATGGGGTTTGTTTAACCAATCAGAACACTGGGTGGGTCTCTGCAGCTCGGAGTACTGGGCGTGTCGAAAGGTGTGGGCGTGTCGAAAGTGTGGCCGCCATTTTGGAGTCGGCCACCATGCGCCCCCCAGTTAGGGTGACCAGATGTCCCGCTTTGTGCGGGACAGTCACGCAATTTCATTACTTTTCATGCGTCCCGCAAATTGAGACGCTGTCCCGCATTAGTGGCAATCAGACTCCAGTTTTAAAATGCGTGTTTTGTAATCTGGCATTTATTAAACGGCTGTGTGGGGAAAGCAGTGAAGGCTGTCAGCAGGGGGCGTGCTGCCCTGTTTTCTCTCTTTTTTTCCAAAACGCGATAAACGCCAGTCTTGTTTTCCCGCAGAACGCCACATCTCCACTCATCCAATCACAGGGCAGCATTCCACGAGCTATCTTATGTAAACACGGGCGCTGTTGAGCGTGCCGGTATTTCGTGTAGCCTACTTTCAGTTTCGTTTTTCACTCTCAAAGTCCGCGAAAATGAGCGGTTTTGATGGTATAGAGGAGCCTGTTCGTGAAGCAGTTATTGAAAAAAAAGAGAAAGCCATCAAAAGAGTCTCCTGTACGAGAAAAGGTAAAGAAAATGAGGCATTCAGGAGGGGGGAAATGCCCGCTGTCATCTGCAGTTCACACAAACACACACACACACACACACACTATACTACACCACACTACACTACACTACACTACACTACAGCACATTAATGTAACGTGATTTTGGGGATTTTATAGTGTTAATGTCTTGTTCATTAATGAAATTTTGCACTTTTTTGAAAAGAAATGTTTTAAAATTTGTGTTTTTAGGCCCAATGGTTAAACTATTATATTCAGATGTACAATTTACTGTTATTTAGTATTGTATTTTGCACATAATTAGTAAAATATATATATATTGATGCCAAAGGATATATAAGACATTTTGAAAAAAAAAACTTGGCATGGATTTATTGCGTTTTGCGAAAAAACGAATTATTTTTCAAAATAAATCTTTAAATATTAAAATCTTGATTTGATTTTTTTGTGTTATTTTAACCTTAGTATGGTATTTGATAGTTTGAAACAGAAAACGGTGGTTTTCAGCCTACCACTTTCTTGCTAAAGAAAACCCTTTTTTACTCAAATTGATAAAAATGGATTTATAGCGTTTTGGAACCAAACTCTTCATATATATATATATATATATATATATATATATATATATATATATATATATATATATATATATATATATACACACATACATACATACATATAGGCTACACACATTTTTTATTTGTTTCGACTGCCTCGATGCATTGGTGTCCCACATTGTCCCACACAAAAATAGTCTTTGTCCCACATCTGTTGAATTGGAATCTGGTCACCCTACCCCCAGTGGATGAATTTACACTGAGGAAGGAGTTTAATAAACCGATAATATTCATAACTCTACCAATTTTTACCCGATTTACACACGGTTTGGTTTGTTACAAACAGCAGAGATGTAGTTATGATACAGGACACTGTGACACATTACAAATACCTGCTTTCATGCTGAAATACTTTACATTATGCTCTTTAACAAAGACAGACATATGGTATAGCATATTAATAAGTACATAAATTAATTGATTTATTTATATATATATATATATATATATATATATATATATATATATATATATATATATATATATATATATGTGTGTGTGTGTGTGTGTGTATATGTGTGTGTGCATCTATGTACATAAATATAAAATTAATTCATATTATTAGAACATAATATAAAGTATTTCAGCATGAAAGCAGGTATTTGTAATGTGTCACAGTGTCCTGTATCATAACTACATCTCTGCTGTTTGTAACAAACCAAACCGTGTGTAAATCGGGTAAAAAATGGTAGAGTTATGAATATTATCGGTTTATTAAACTCCTTCCTCAGTGTAAATTCATCCACTGGGAGCGCATGGTGGCCGACTCCAAAATGGCGGCCACACTTTCGACACGCCCACACCTTTCGACACGCCCAGTACTCCGAGCTGCAGAGACCCACCCAGTGTTCTGATTGGTTAAACAAACCCCGTAATCTGATTGGTCTATATAAAGCTTTCCTATTGGTCCGCCAATCAGGCGTAAAAACAGGGTCAAAATTCGCAACTGCAGCTAGAGCTTCGCACACGCAGCAGAGAAGATGAATGAGAGGATTTTTAGCTCCACAGTGAAAAACACCCACTGTCACATTTACAACCTCACAAATTCCATGTGATTTTTGGTCTGACCCAGCTTAAGCCATTTGAGCAGTACTGATTCACACATTCAAGAGATTGGATTTACAAATTTAAAAAATATATATTTATATATAATTAAAATATTTTTTCACATTTGTACATTTGAATTATTATTAATATTACTTTCAGTTTCAAGTTTGCACATTCCAGTTAATCTGTGGATTTGGATTTTCGTGCATGTAGTTGTTTAAACGCAGTTACAAGTTTCAGTACATTTGTGACTTCTGTTTTACAAACTCAAAATCTTTATGACCCTTTTTTGACTCCATACTGTTGCATCCCCCTGTTATTTAAATCAAGTATCAAGCAAAAAAATGAAAAGAAGTTAATTTTTATTTGTACAATAAACAAATTTATTTGTGCTCACAGACTTTAATTCACTAATTTCTGTTAAAAATTAAAGTTGTTTTTAGTTAGTCCAAGGTGATTGGTTCAGTTGCCTGTCAGTCAAAAGCATAGAGTAGTGGGTGGAGCTAAGAGCAAAAAAAAAGAAAGAGAAAGAGAGAGAGAGAGAACGAATAAGAGTAAAACAGAAAACACTTTTTTAATATCCTTGATTTCAGAAGAAATAATGAATGAGCAGGTGCTCCAATACTTCTCGGGCACCAAATCATTCACATTGTTAACTGATGCTCTTAGTGATTGCTTGTATTTAGCCATTGAGTCAACTCGGGTCACATACCACATTTTCTGTGGAGAACTTGTGAAGAGAACATTTGAAGAACAGTGTTTTGACAGATGCCATGACCTCACAGTGTGTCTTGCCTGCTTCTGATATCTCTTGTGAAATGCACAAAGCAGACACAGTGCCGTATTTGCTCAGCCAGTGCTCAGACTTTGGGACCGTTTGCAAGTGCAAGTTGCTTTTAATTGAACCCATTGAAAAATTAATAGAGAGGAAAATACTTAGACTATGAAACAAATAACAAAGACTATAAAAAAAAAACAACAACAACAAAGGACTAGCTCAAAAAGCAATGACTAACAATATTAGAAGTCATTCAAACTAAATAAAGATAACACAAAAGCATAAAACAAAGCATGATAGTGATTCAAAAAAGCACGACAAAGGGAAACATGGGGTATACTGGTGCATCTCAAACAATTTGAATATCATTGAAAAGTAATTCAGTTCAAAATGTGAAACTCATAAATTATATAGATGTATTACACAGAGTGATCTATTTTAAGCATTTATTTATTTTATTGTTGTTGATTATGGCTCACAGTCAGTGAAAACCCATAAAAATAAAATAAGACCAATTTGGTACTTTTGGCAGTGTGGGCAGTGTCCTGCTGGAATTTTTTTTTTTTTACGTTTCTTTCAAATCGGTTGGATTTCTTTTTCTTCGTCCTTCATACTTTAGCGGCGCAACAACAAACACCGTAACACAACACTACACGCCCCTCTGTAGCCTAATAAGGAGAGGCATTAAGAGCGAAAACTTTCCCTGTCCTGTTGCTGCTGTCTCTCGACACTCACCTGCTGTCTCGCGGAGCTCAGCTACTGTCGCACGGAGCTTTTTAACTGTCTCACGGAGCTCAGCTGCTGTTGCGCAGAGTTTTTTAACTGTCTTGCGGAGCTCAGCTACTCTCGCGCGGAGTTATTTTAACTGTCTTGCGGAGCTCAGCTACTGTCACGTGGAGCTTTTTAACTGTCTCAAGGAGCTCAGCTACTGTCACGTGGAGCTCAGCTACTGTCGCGCGGAGCTTTTTAACTGTCTCAAGGAGCTCAGCTACTGTCACGTGGAGCTTTTTAACTGTCTCGCGGAGTTAATCTACTGTCCTGCGGAGCTCAGCTACTGTCCTGCGGAGCTCTTTAACAGTTAAAGAGCTCCGCAGGACAGTTAAAGAGTTCCGTGGTACAGTTGAAAAGCTCTGCGCGACAGTAGCTGAGCTCCACGGTACAGTTAAAAAGCTCCCCGAGACAGTTAAAAAGCTCCGCGCGACAGTAGCTGAGCTCGGCGAGACAGTAGCTGAGCTCCGCAGTACAGTTAAAAAGCTCCCTGAGCACCTGCAAAAAAAAAACTATTTTTGGAAAATGAGAATCGATTCTGCACAAGTACATTACATTACAGTACAGTACAGTACAGTACTTTACAGTACATACAAAATACTTACAATACTTACAATATACAGACAAATTGGGGTTAATGAGGAGATAAATGCTATGGTGTATCTACAATGTGTTACTGCAGATACAGTGTGAAAAATACAGAATGGGTTATAACTGATCTACAGTTAGTAAGAGGCCATTCTGTTGTGTAGCAGCAGAATGAAAGATTTAGATCTATTGTTGGAGTGTGCATTTTAAACATGCAAATGACCAGAATTCCTTCTCTCTTATTGGTGCTGCCGTTGCATCCGGTGCGCTGTGGTTCTGTTTCTCTACAATGCCCAAAAATTGCGAGTCTGAGCAGGTGGGATTTTGAGATTGTCGCCACATTAGATCGTCTGTTTATTTTCCCTGTTTATCGTTTGCGTAATGTTGTTTACCCCGCCATCCCCTCAGGCCCCTCAGGTTGGAAGACAGGCTCCATTAGAGAGGAGGGAAAGACGGATGGAGGTGCATGAGAGACTCTGCGAGGGAGGGAGGGAGGAAAAAGAGCGAGGGAGTGGTGAGGAGAGGAGAGACACTCCTCTAATTGACTGCACATCTGCAAAGAGCAGTCGTTACGTGGTGATGTGGCAGCGTGCCCCCACAGGTCATTAGAAACGGAGGCGCACACCCACGGAGCCCAGCCAGCTGTGGCAGGCCGTACCTAGTAATACCTCACGCCCGCCACCCTCCTCAACGCCCACTAATGAACATCTGACCCGGGGTGAGGCCTAGCTTTAATTACCGCTACTACAGACGAGAGATCTGGCGCAGATAGAGGCAGGCACCTACGTGTGTTCTGTTATGGATACAAATGGACTGCACACGATTGTATTAAAATGGACAAATTAGCCTATTAGGCTGCGGTGCGGTTTTGATGAAGTGCGATCATTTTCTGTGGAAGAGGAGAAGCTGGTGATGGAGTGTATGAGGAAACCTGGAAGGGGGGGGGGTCACTCTGACTGTTTTTTTCATGGATTAATTGTTTCTCGTATTGACTAGCTGTTGTAGACGACGATACAAGATGTTCTCTATTGCATTAGTGAACCATTAACCTTGTATGTTTCACTATTGCGATTAGTGTCGCATGTTTCATCATTACAGTTTGCTGGTCTTTGTGAACCCAGACCATTTTTCAGAAGGATCTCCACATGCTACTCATAACGAGCAATATCTGATCTGTTGTTTGTGTTTGTTTGTTTTTTAGCTTATTTATGTATTTATTTATTAATTTATTAAATTTTTTAGAGATTTTAGACACTATCGAACAAGAATTTTTTTTTTTTTTTATTAATTTGACATTTCTATCACTATAGTTACAGTAGTATTTTTGTTTTTCTATTTGGAACCTCTCACAACAAAATTGGCACTGTCTTGTGAAACCTATAAACCCATAACTCCAAAACGGCAACTGCATTTTTTTTTTTCATTTTAGAGAATTTCTGTTGGTCCATTTGTCATTATTAAATTGTAACACAATAGTAAGAACAACCAAGAGATTCACAGTACTAGTCAAAAAAAATGGACACACCTTCTCATTCAGTCTGTTTCTTGATTTAATTCCTGAATCAGTTTATCTGATTTTGTTATTTATAGGTATATGTTTGAGTAAAATGAACATTGTTGTTTTGTTCTATAAACTACAGACAACATTTCTCCCAAATTCCAAATAAAAATATTGTCATTTCGAGCATTTATTAGCAGAAAATGAGAAATGGCTAAAATAACCAAAAAAAAAAAAGATGCAGAGCTTTCAGTCCTCAAATAATGCAAAGAAAACAAGTTCATATTCATAAAGTTTTAAGAGTTCAGAAATCAACATTTGGTGGAATAACCCTGGTTTTTAATCACAGTTTTCATGCTTCTTCTCCACCAGTCTTACACACTGCTTTGAATAACGTTATGCCACTCCTGGTGCAAAAATGTAAGCAGTTCAGTTTGGTTTGATGGCTTGTGATCATCCATCTTCCTCCTGATTATATTCCAGAGATTTTTAATTTGGTAAAATCAAAGAAACACATCATTTTAAGTGGTCTCTTATTTGTATGTATATATAACACAAACATGTAAAGCTGAACATGTAAAGGTTAGTACATTATATATTGTTGCTGGAGATACATAGAAAACTATGTAAGTCTACAGGGGTTGGACAATGAAATTGAAACACCTGGTTTTAGACCACAATAATATATTGTGGTGACAGACAGTTCTGGTGGAAACAGGAGAGTTGAGGTGCACATTGAATTCTGCCGTGATTTGAGCAGCCGTGGTTTTATGTTTTTTGGATACAATCCGGGTTAGCACCCGAACATCCCTTTCAGACAGATTCCTCTTACAGCGTCCACAGTTAATCCTGTTGGATGTGGTTCGTCCTTGTTGTTGGTATGCTGACATTACCCTGGATACCGTGGCTCTTGACACATCAAAAAGACTTGCTGTCTTGGTCACAGATGCGCCAGCAAGACGTGCACCAACAATTTGTCCTCTTTTGAACTCTGGTATGTCACCCATAATGTTGTGTGCATTGCAATATTTTGAGCAAAACTGTGCTCTTACCCTGCTAATTGAACCTTCACACTCTGCTCTTACTGGTGCAATGTGCAATTAATGAAGATTTGCCACCAGACTTGGTTCAATTTAGCCATGAAACCTCCCACACTAAAATGACAGGTGTTTTAGTTTCATTGTACAACCCCTGTATGTAAAAAAATCCAGTTGTTTTGGAGTATTTGGTCTATTCTTTATCAATGTGAGGAAATGTCTTTTAACCTATATTAAAGCGAGAGAGAGAGAGAGAGAGAGAGAGAGAGAGAGAGAGAAAGAGAGAGAGAAGGAATTTGGCCTGTGTGTGCATGTATGTGTGTGCATAAATGAGTGTGCTTGTGGTCACTGGGTGGTTAAGCGTGAGTGCAGAAGTTAATAAGTTAGAATAGCGCTACCTGCTGGCACACTCAGACACGACAGATGGTGCAGTTGCAGTGATCACCTGGGTAAACAGCTACTTACTGAGTGTGATGGTGTCAAATCGCGGGTGACGCTCCCCAGAAAAACATCTGGCAGGAAACAATCACACTGAAACATTGTGTATGAAATCTGTTTGTCCTCATGAATTTGCTGCACTACACATTCACTATATATCCAGATACTTTCAGCTAAGTTGCACTCATTTCTGACACAGGTGTGTAATGCTCACACACAGATCGTCTGGTCCTTGCAGAGAAGTATTGACGATAAATGTGAACCTATTGGCACCAAGCCACCTAGCCAATGTTTAGTGAGAACTAAGGTTAGTGAGAACTAACCTTAGCGGAGAACTAGCTAACATTAGCGGCAAGCTAGCTTGCATATTAACATTAGCGGCAAGCTAGCTAAGTTTCCAAGGGCAGAACTAAGGTTAGCAGAAAGCTAGCTAACATTAGCGGCAAGCTAGCTAACATACTGACCTTACCAGTGAGTTAGCTAAGCTACCGGGAAGAGAACTAAGGTTAGTGTAGAGCTAGCTAACATAATAACTTTAGCGGCGAGCTAGCTAACGGTCCCGAGGATTGAACTAAGGTTAAGGGAGAGCAAGCTAACTTTAGCGGCAGGCTAGCTAACTTGAAAAGAGCTCATGCAACTTACAAATTTTATGTTGGCTCTGTTCTGCATCCCAATGGAAAAGAATATAAAAAAAATGATAACAAATGGGAAACATTTTGATTTCCAATACAATAAATTACTTTCACCCAAATAAATTATGTCTACATTTTGGGGTCTTAAATTATATTTATCGAGGTCTTAAAAAGTTAAAAATTAAATATGACTTTTAAAATAGTGCAAGAACCTGACTGCGAAACTAATCATTAGTTACATCCCTGCTCAGAACAGCTTCTGATTTTATTCAGAAACTTGGATATGATTTTTTTTCTTCCTGTACATCCTTACTTTCATTGACAGCCACTTTCACTGTCTTTTCACTGTCGTGGAATGTAATACCCCCTGGGAGTGTTGGGGGGGGGGGTGGGGGTGAGTTATGTAAAAGTAATTCTCAGAAATATGTAAAACAAGCCTGTGTGTCTGTAGGACCCTTAAGGTATGGAAAATGCTGAGTTGAGCATATTGAACTCTTGAGAGACCCCCCAATGAGACAGTGTTAAAGTGTAGCTTTATAGATTATTAATACCTCATAATAATTTACTGTTTCAATATAGAAATGGAGTGAATATCCCACATAGATTACAGTAAGTGGACAAAAGTACAGGGACACATGCGCTTATCTAGCTAATTTTTTTTTCCTAAATCAGGAATCTGAGAAAAATAGTTTATCCTGCTTTTGTTAGACTTTCTCTAATGTCCAAGGAAAGGCGTTCTACTGGATTTAGGAGCACTGCTGTGAGGATTTGATTGCATTTAGTGATGAGCATTAGCAAGCGTTTGGTCCACAGCTAAAAGCTATTGCTAAGGGATGTATAATACTGAAGAACACAGCGGTATTTCTCTTATACCCCTCTAGCGAGTGCTGGGAGTTTCCTATTCTATTTGCAATATGTGCAATGAATTACTCTATAGGAAGAAGTCTTCATATAGTGTTCATATTACTGTATAACTGTCAGTGATATTATAATAAAGTGCAAGTGACAGATCTCAGATTATCTCAATAACTTTGCGTAGAGAGATTAATGGAATGGGTTTTCATGGTCATGAAGCTGCATTAAACTCATACATCAACAAATGCAAAGCAGGCGAGTGAATAATTTTGGCAATATGTGTCACACATAAAGCCTGTGTCTGTCCTGTGTTTTTCCCTCTTTTGGTTTTCTGTGCTCCTGGCCTCTGTTTTTCTGTCTTGTGTTCCCAGCCATTTGCTTTTTTGAGCACATGGCATTGTTTTGTTATTGTCCAGTCTCCACCCTAGCTCTGCCCTAGTCATTAGTGTTATCACCTTGTGTCTCATTTGTAACTCCGCCCCCTCATTACCTCCACAGGTGTCCCTAGTGTGTGCCTGTGTATAAATACCCCATGTGCTCCTTTGTTCTCTGTTGTGCTTTTAGTTTGATGCTGTCCTGTTCAACCCTGTCTGGATGTTTATCTGTGTTTTTGTCTAAAGAGTTCTGGTTCGTTTTCTTTATACTGTTTGATTCTTTGTTTGTTAATTTCACTTTTGTTTAAGACCTGGTTTAATTGTTTAATTGTTATGTCTTTTTTTTTAGTCTTATTGTTTATTTTTTTTTTATTTATTTTTTTTTGTAATGATAAGAAATAAAACAGACTTGCATTTGCATCCTGCCTCTTCCATGTTACAATATGGTGTATGTAAATACTGGATAAAAAAAGGGTGTTGCCATGTTTCCCTTCTAATGGTAAAGCTGGGGAAAAGCACCTAAGTAAACAAAACTGTAATTCTTAAAAAAGCGCTGGATGTAAATCTACACAGATTTCTCTCCTCAAAACTTTTTAATTGGGTGAGTAAAGCGCTTCCGTTTATTTACAATAAGCTTAGATATAAGCAATATATTCAACAGCGCTGTTAGCAGCAGCTCTAGCCGCAGTTAGCAGCAGTGCTAGCCCCGGGTAGCAGCAGTACTAGCCACAGTTAGCAGTGCTTAGTGCTAGTTAATGCCATCCAACAGCTCTACACTGAGGAACTGTGAGTGTTCTGCTAACCCAGGGCACTATTAGCTAGCACTTCGTCCCACATAGCTTGTTTTAATGCAGTAAATGTGCAGACTACAGTCCGATATACTCACCTCTGAACAGCGAAAGAGCTAGCGCTGTGGTTAGCGGCTAACGCTAATGCTGCTTCAGCCTCAGTGCTGGAGAAACTTCACTGAAACTCCTTTATAACGCTGCACTTAAGTAAAGTGGCTTTACTGCTCCTTAATACCTCACTGGTAAAATTCATACATAAAGCACACTGGATTATAAGGCACACTGTCGATTTTTTTGAAAATCAAAGGATTTTAAGTGCGCATTATAGTGCGAAAATATGGTAAATTTTCAAATGTGTGTCTGGAATGTATTCAGCTACTTTAAGTTGCACCCATTGCTGACACAGAGCTTATGTAGTCTCCGTAGGCCTTAATAAATGTGCTTTACTCTCAGAACTTTCAGAAAAGGTGGGGTTACAATGTTATAATGAATGTATAAATTAATGAATATATGAATAAATGTTTAACTACAAAAGAGTATATATGTATTTAAATTTAAATGTCACCCATACTTTATTTGTCTAATCATTTACATATTAAAAGCATCACGTTCAGCAATGAGTCTTCCACCAAAAATGATTCTTTGATCAGAAACGGAACAATGATAAAGGCCTACAGGTTGACTAGTGCATCATTGTGTGTGTGTGTGTGTGTGTGTGTGTGTGTGTGTAGTGAACAAGCTGTAGTACTGGCGGAGGAGCAGCAGTTTACTGTGACAGCTGCTGTCCAGGCCTGCGTGAGTGTGTGCTTCACTCATGTTCCGTGGCATTTCAATTTGCCTGTGCTATGCTTCAGTGGCCTGAGTGTGGCAAGGGGCCGTACGTAGTGAGGCAAGCGTGCTGGGCTGACAGTGGACAGGAATGTGTGTGTGTTTTGATGTGTCTGTATCTTTTTCTCAGTCTTAGCTGGACATGGTGTTTGTGTTTTAGAGCTGTAGGACTGATTAAACTTGATTTAAATAAAATGCAGCATCAATTAATTTAATGGTCCATTATAAATGCAAAAAATATATTGGCATAAACAAGTCAAAAAGTATGTAAATTGAAATATATATGCTTATATTAAGCAAAAAAAAATGCCAATGGAGTATACTTATTTTTTTTGTAGGATTTCCCAAAAAAAAAGCTGTTACAACGTTTCAAAATGAGTAAAGTGAGACTAAACTTTATTTGCTTAAATTTGGACAAAACTTACAGAATAACGTGACTGGTGATGTTTTTTTCTGCTTATTTTAAATTTCAATTACCTAAAACTTAAAGTGAGGTAAACATATTTAAGTAAGAATGATTACAATTAGTATTCATAAATGAAGCTAAATAATTTTACATTTACAGTGCTTAATAATACAAAAATTCTTATCAGAGAAAATATTCTTCTTTTTTTTTTTTTTTCTTTTAGTGTAGATGGTCTCCTAACATTTAACAAACATTTAACTTAGTGGAGTTTTATACTGTAAATTTGGGAACCTATATAAACCGTCACTTCCTCTCTACCTGCGTATCAAACAACCTCACACCCACCTCTTCCCCATCTTCCTCCTTCATTTATTTGAGCCCCTTTCTCTTCCCGTATCTCTTTGTGTGGGGGGGCTTCAGCTTCATGCTTTTCCAGTGAAGCTGCCCCGAACTCCTGCCCAATCATCATCTGAGTTCGCCCCCTTTCTCTTTTCCTTCTCTTTCAGTCAAGGGCGTGGGGAAATACTAGCAAAATATCTATTGGTATTCAACTCTAAACCTAACCTCAACCATGAATCAACCTTAATCTAAACCTTCATTTTTACCTTAAACCTAACCCTAAAAACAGCCACGGCTGTTTTATAAAATATGTATTGTGAGAATAATTATTGCTTTTTGTAGAATTTTAGTAGAATTTGTAGAATGTTTTTATAACATTTGATAGAAATTAGAAAAGATACAGAAAAAAAAAATATTGTTTGGGTATCGGTACCGAATTCAATGTATCGAACCAGTACTGATATCAAAAAAATTTAAACTGTACCCAGCCTTAGTTAGGTGTGCAGTTACATTTAATAGAGAATCATTTATTTTCATCATAAGAGTTCATCTGCATTTAATAGACATTGTATTGAAATAGAACATCTATAAAGCATCTAAAATAACCCATCTAAGTAAAATGTTTAATAAAATGTGTATTTTTAATCAATTATCAGTGATAAGCTAATAGTAGATTGTAGAATGCAGATTTCTTATAGGTTATTTTTTTTTGTTACTATTGGTTTGTTATGCAGAGATCAGGGCATATCCATGTATATTTAGATGTATCAGGGATTTCTTCATTCTGTCAATTGTCAATACAGTACAACGATATGCCATTGCTTCTAACATCTCCCTCATTCCAGAGAACACAGTTCCACTTCTCCACAGCTTTAATGCATGCAGAGGGCTTTATACTCATCTAGCCCTAGAGGTTCATGTTTATCTGCTGCAGAGAGTCCTATTCTATTCTATTCTATTCTATTCTATTCTATTCTATTCTATTCTATAGATATATAGAATGTAATTATTAAAAGGGATGTCTGCAATCATTTGGATATACATAGTGTATCTTAGTGCTGTGCAATATGATGATAAATACCGTGGGGACGATAGAAAAGAGTCTATTGTGCTACTTAAGTTCTATAGTCCCCATCATTTCTACAGTAATTTAATCAATTATTCATGCAAATATATATATTGCCGTGGTCACTTTGCATAAACTCGGTTTATATATGTCATAATAAAGTAATCGTTGCAAAAAAAAAAAAAGCTTCATAATGTGGTTTTGCGACATGACGCTGCTTTACGTTATTTGACGGGCAATTAAAAAATGTTAATTGAGTTCATTTTGATAACTCAATTTAAATACCTGTATAATTTTGAAAAATAAATAGCTACTGCATCTCCCTCATCTGTTTTCATTTGATACATATATATATATATATATATTGCTGCACTAAAACGTAGTAATTCTCATTTGTGAAAGTTGGGTTTAATGTCGCTTTGAAATAAAATTGAAAAAAATAAGCAATGATATTATTTTGTCATATTTTTCGGAGGATAACTGAAAACATACTCAAATGTATAGATATATATCGTTATCATGATATATGATTTTTTCCCTTATCGCCCAGCACTAGTGTATCTGAGTAAACCAGAAAAAAGCTTGTAGTTTAAACCCCCTGACGGACTGGGATTATGAAATTCATTTTATTTTTCCTCACTTTTTCCCACTTTATTTAAAATAATAATGCACAAATCTTCTGAATTCTGCTTGTTTTTGTATTTTATATCTAAAGCCTGTTTTTTATGTCTTCATTCCATGACTGTGCCCACACTCTCTGCATCGCAGAACTCAAAAAAAGCCCCATTTTTCCCTGTTTGTCCCCTCAGGGAAGACACATAGCCCCCCACCCATCGCCCCAGGCAGCACTGCTCCACTAGCGACTAGGAACAGTTAGACGGCAAAATGATCAATTTCCCCTGTAAGCAGATCAATAAACTATAACTTAACTTAGATCACTGGCTTTCTGCCAGGATTCCTGAGTGGTTGGGATTGGTTTCGCAGTGGTTGCATGATATATTCACATAATGCAATATATGGTGTTGATGGAAGAGTGTGGAAAAGATGCAAAAAAGTGAATTATGGAAAACTAATGAGACAGCATGTCACTACAGCCTAATGAATGAGTATTATACTGAAAAAAACCCTTTCATTTAAGTCACTTTTTATGGTTTGGTCTTTTTGAAGGTGCCAAATAAAGAATGCAGTAACCGGATATTTTATGTTGTTCTTAGATGTAAAAAAATATATAAATAAATATGAATTAGGTTGGGGTACAAAATCCTTAAGCATTGTTTTTTAACAGCATATTGACCACACTGTTATCTTGTCCTAAAATTAAACACATTGGGCTTATAGAGAGTTTGTCTTTGTGCAGTGCCTGAGCTTAAAAGGAGTTTTTGCAGGGTGGAATAGGTAGATGGTAAAAAGTATATGTAAGCATATACCACATTCACACACACAAAAGTGGGAAAAAAACAGGCCGAAAAAAATGCAGGAGAAGATAATAATATTAAATTACAAAAAAAAGATGTCCTTTAGCAGACTTTCAATGCAACACTAAGGAATGTCCTGCTAAAAAGAAAGTAAAAATCAAAAGTCCTCTTGTGTAGAGTTAAATACAAATTAGGGAGGGGTCAGGAAAACCAAATATAGCAATCAGACAGCAAGGTTGAAGATTTACACCAAGTACAGTGTAGGGCTGCAACTAATGACTATTTTAATAGTTGACTAAACTGCCGATTATTTGTTTGATTTGTCGATTTGTCTGATTATTTTTTGTCCTGCCCTCCATTTGTACTTTCTACTGGTAAGGGTATCTAAAGATTTAGACCCCAAGATCAATTTTGCAGTAAATTTTGATAGTTTGATGTACCTATATTTAACTAAAAATGTGGATATATAAGTATTATAGGAAGCATTTAAACAGGCTGGTTGTTATTTTTAGGAGATTATAGGATACTTGTTTGTATTTGTAAGTTTTTTATTTCTTTTTTTCCAAGGAGATATCTCCCTGAACTTATTGTTTGTCTAAGAAAATATATATTTTTAAATTGAAGTCTGTAGTTACTATAACATATAGCTTAATTATGATGAAGAGGACAGACTAAAACTTATCCAGCTAATGGTAGTTTAATTATGTTAGTAATATTAATGAAGGAGAGGAGCCTGTTTAAACTCACCTCAGCAGCTCTCTGCAGTAATTTAACTTTAACCACAGGTATTATAGAAGTCAGTTTTGAAATTGTGCAGAATTAACAAAGATCAGCTGTAGAGTATTGTGGAGTTGAATGTATTGGTTTGTATTTAATAGACACAGTCTTACTATTGCACTGCATGTGCCTTTTTCTTTCCCGCTCTTTCACGTGCTACAAGTCCCGCCCACGCTGAAACCTTATTGGCCATCTAAGCATGATTAGAGTCGTGTCAGAATGCTCAGGATTTGTCACTCTCTCACGATGTGTTTATGTGTGTCTTCCCCTCTCACCCTTTTTTTCTCTCACGTGCCTATTACTCACTCTCACTTCATCTCCATTAAACATTAACGACGTGTCAACAACGAAATTCTGCATCAACTACTTTTTATAGTTGACGTTGTTGATTACGCAGACTAATCGTCGCAGCCCTAGTACAGCGGACACAATTGTCTTCCACTTCCGGATACAGTTCAGATAGTCTGGACTTTAGGCTCTGAATGGTCCAGCGGTCTAAGAGCTGAGACTATAATCAGGATGATCTCTGGAATCCTGTTCATGGAGCTTGCCATCAGCTGCCGGAGCCCCGAAAGAGCACAATTGGCCTTGCTCTCTCTTTGGGTGAGAAGATGGTGCTCTCTCCCCACATCACTCCAAAGGGTGATGTCTCTCATCACAAGGCGTCTGTGAGCTGATGTATCAGAACCGAGACGCTACGCTTTCCTATGCTCCTGTTGCTACTTAGCAATGCTACATCAGCAGCAGTTGGAAAACAGAAGAGGTGGTGGCAGACTTCACATGTATTAGAGGAGGCGTGTGCTAGTCTTCACCCTTCTGGTGTTGAGGCATCACTAGTGATAGGGGGAGTCCCTATGAGTGGGTTGCGTAATTGGCCGTGTAAATTGGGCAGAAAACGAGAAAAGAGAGTCTTTTTTCTATTTTTGACAAATAATAATAAATTTTTTGCTTTGACGATGATATGTTTTCTTCAGAACAGTGGTTGGGATTCAAGCTATGTCTTTTCCCTATACTGAACTCTCTGGATTAAGCTATGTGGATGAAAGTAGAGTTGCTCTGAACTATTAGAAACTTATTCACAGTGCTACTGACTGACCTCATCCGTTTCGCAACACTGTTACATCACTAGTAAGAGTTTGCTTTTAGAGAACTGGACGGAACTCCACTGTCCCAGAGAAACTGTCTGAAAGCCGTGGTTTGGGCCTCAGTGTTTGGACAGAGATTGTGTACAACACACACTCTGGTTGACTCTCTCTTGCCTTTTCCTGTTTCTGCGTCTGTCTTCCACACACACACACACACACACACACACACTCACACACTCAGCCTCTTTGGAGAGAGCATCAGAATAATAGGTTCCCATATGTAGGACTGGTGTTTGTGCACTTGGAGCTGCAGAGCGTAGATAAAGGCCTGAGAGAGCTGGGGATGAGCTGAACAGACTGTACCAATCACTGCATGCTTTATTGCCTCCACCGTGGTGGGGCCACACAGCCCTTTACGCACATCTCTGCTTTCCTGAAATTTGCCCAGCCTAGATTAAAAGTTAGTTCTGCAAAAGTTCTGCCTTCAGTTTCCTGGAACTGCAGGTACAGAACTTTTATACCGCACCGAGAAGCCGAGGTGGTCAGGGGACAGTGCTTGATTTTCATTGCTCATTAATTAGCTAATTACTTCTCCAACTGCCATTTCTTCTTGGAGATGCTTTATTGACCAAGAGGTCATGTCTCCCAGCTGCTGTTTTGATGGCAAATATCAATCTTTCCCAGAAAATCTCATTAAATCAGAAAGATTTGAACAGCCGTAATTCCCTTTTTTAAAGTAGACATGCTGTTAAATACAAAATACGTATTGTGTCCTACTTGTACGTATTATATATATATATATATACATTTGTTGGTGGCAGTTATTCATTCCAGTCACACTGCAGAGAATTGTAATTCTAATAATTTTATAAGTTTGAAAAAGAAGATGAGAACTTGATTTATGCTTTAAAAAACAGTCAGGGTGGCGCATCTAAAAGCTGTCAGGGTGGAGTAGGAAGAAAGTGTATAGATTCAAATGTCAAGACTAAAATACAACAATATTTAAATATCTTCAGTAACACAATCAGGAATGCTAAGATTTTAAAGAAAATGTATTAATTAATACACAAAAACTACAAGGTTTTATATTAATGGTTCATAAACTCACACCTTACCAGATTTTTACTGTTCTTACTCTATAAGTACACAGTATTTATTCAGTAAATACTCAGAAACAACAGGGAGCGATGGGCTGTATTATGTAGTGTACAGTGTTTTACCATTCTTACTCTGTAAGTACACAGTACTTACTTTCTAAAACGCGGACTGTATTATAAAGCTTTACCCAATTTTTATAGGATCTGAACTAGGGGTGGGCGAAATGGCCCTAAAATAATATCACAATATTTCATGGTGTTTTCACGATACTGATACTCTTGGTGATATGACAATACTGGACTGATATAATCTGTCTCTAGTAGTAGTAATATAACGGGAAATGAGAACAGTGTGATTTTTTTTTGGGGGGGGGGGCTAAAAACAGCAATCCAAAGTAGTACCCTGATGTGATAATAAGGATGGGAAATATTTATATAACGATATATATATATATATATATATATATATATATATATATATATATATATATATATATATATATATATATATATATTACTCCTAAATGTTGCTGATATCATTGCGTACGATTTGACATGGCACACCCCAAATTTGAACCTATGTAGAGCACACACTTCACGACTGGGCACGATACACTACATCACCAGATTCCTCGCCACATGCACCTCCATGCACATGACTCGCGTTACCTAGAAAATTCATGTGCCAACATGGATATGTACAAGCTTGCTACAGTCATTGTTTTTGCTGTTATTATTTGTACAGAAGTAAACTTTAAAAAACAAAACTTTCAAAAAATGCTGTTGGGTGAAGTGTTGGGTTAGGAGATGTGGCCCGCATGGTCTCTAAAAATTACATTACATTACAAGAGCTGGAGGGAAGTAAACACACTCAAATGTCTCCAAGTGGTGCAGCGATTGCACCTTCACATGCTGCAATAGTGCAATCTTTATAAGATGGAATGAAAAATTAGAATAAAATAAAATAAAAAAGGCTGTAACTACTTTTTAATGGGATCCACTATGTGCCAATATAGGCAGAAGACAGGGCTGGTTTCAGGCAGACGATGAAGATGTTGGTGAAGAGTTGACACTACCAGATTCTGCAACCAAAATTGTGACAAAGTGCATTTTCACACCGGTAGTTGGTTTCTATGATCCGAATCAGTTGATGAATCCGTTTACTTTTTTTATTTCTCCCTCTGTTTTGTTTTACTCAGGCATAAACCTAAATGCACCAAAATGCGAACCAATAAACCACACGAGCACATTGTCTCCTTTGATTGGTCAGAGCCGGTCCGGACTTTCAGGTGTGAAAGCCCCTTAAGGGTACAAACGAACCAGAGTCTGCTTTAACTGGACCAAATAGCGCTGGTGTGAACACGCCTAAAGAAATCGAACATGTTTGTTTGCAATTTAGAGACCAATCATACACGACACGACCACTGAGGGGTGTTTTCACACCTGAAAGTCCGGACCGTGGTCCGAACCAAGGTTCGTGTGTTTGCTACATTGTATATATTTGGTCCGCTTATTTTTTTAGTTCTCACACTGCAGTTTAGGGAGCGCACCAAAGACATTTGTGTGATACTCCTACATCCTTTCGTCATCACTTACGTATCGATGTGTTTTCCTTAACTTGAGGCTGATTGGTTTTAGAAGGAAATGCTTCTGACATTGGCGTGTTGACAATTCAGCAGGTCGTTCATTCAGTGGGAAGCCTTTCCAGGATAAGGATAAAATGAATGAACAGATTCATTTCGTCTCCATAGTAGTTCTGGTATTGTGGTTTTTATTAAACATTTCATCTCCTCTTCGCCCCGAGTGCTTCCACGTCTCATTTTTCCTGCTTTTCTGGTTGTTTTTCTTCTTCTGCTTCCTGTAATTGGTAAGCGCTTCCACACTGCAGGTGAACCAGACTATGGTCCAGAAGATCCAGACCGAGACCACCTCACTTGGTCCGACCAAAATCTGGTCCTTTGGTTCGGACCGTGGTTCGCGGCCCCTTTCACACCTGCTACTTTGGTTCGGACCAATCCAAAAGTCCAGACCAAATGAGGCAGGTATGAAAGCACCCTTAAAGACAGGGAAAAAAGTACTTCCTAAGGGTGTTTTGTGAACTATAAACAAAGTATATTTTCTGTTGTTGTACTCTCCTAATCGACCTGGATACACTAAGCAAAATGAATAAATATAATTAAATAATACAGTAAGAGATCAAGGCATTGACGTGTATGTATTGTGAATCAATACAGATCTCTCACATTGTAAACACAGAGACAAAGTATGTTTTCTCCAAGTCACAACATTCTGTAAATCTTAGTCAGCCCCCTACTTTACCGAATATATCAACAGTTGTCCAGGCTGCATGCGTACACTCAGCACCATGATTGGAAATATAATTATTTACTCAGTATACACTTAACAGACTCCCTCCTCAAAGTGAGCTTGGCTGAGATACAGGACTGGGAAAGCTCCAGTAGACAGATTAGCCCCCCCAGTGT
Organism: Astyanax mexicanus; assembly: GCF_023375975.1. Classification (NCBI taxonomy): domain Eukaryota; kingdom Metazoa; phylum Chordata; class Actinopteri; order Characiformes; family Acestrorhamphidae; genus Astyanax; species Astyanax mexicanus. The sequence continues at coordinate 28,532,459 of NC_064425.1, read as the reverse complement.
GTCAGAGTGTCAGATTCTCCCCCCTTGACTCAGCCGTCTACAGGCGAGGACGCCGCACGCTGAGGCTCTGAACACGGATTCATTAATGTGCTAATGAACAATGGCAAATTCCATCAGCTAATGTGCTCTGCTGAAGAGCGAGGATAGACACTGACCTGGGCTTTCTGCATTAAGCTCCACCCACTGAGACATCTGGAGTAACACAGGAGACTGAAGAGATGCTCTGTGCATCCTAATACCTTCCAGTTATTCAGCACTTACTCTATCAGCACTATTTACAGCAGTGGTAGGACCAAACACTTCTTTGCTTTGTCTTTGGAAACCTACACTTCATTTAAAAGGGAAGAAACAGTTCTGATTAAATAATAATTACACATTTTTCATTTAACATTATGAAATATTAAGGCACTCCTACAATCCAAGTCAAGTCAAGAGGCTTTTATTGTCATTACATCTGAGTACAGGTACACAGTGTGATGAAATTACGTTCCTCCGGAACCATGGTGCAACATAGAACCACAAGCAATAGACAACATAAAGTGCAGGAGTGACGACAGTGCAACATAAAATTATAAAATTATAACACTAAATAACAATAAATACAATAAATACAAAAGACGAGACAATTTAAAGACAGGACAGTGCAGTACCGATACGGTATAATAAAGTGTATAGTGGGGATAAGGTGCAGAGATGTGTGACATACTGTAACATATAGAACATATATAATCACAGCAGTTACTGAGGTAGAGTTTATAGTTTTTAAGAGTGCAGCAAATAAAGTCATGTCAGCCTCTGTGTGCTGACTGGGTGTGTGTGTGGGTGAAGTTCAGTTCTTTGTGAGTGTAAAGGGGGGGGGGGCGGTGTACAGTTTAGTTTTGTGTAAAGGGGGGGGTGTACAGTTTAGTTTTGTGCAAGTGTGTTGGGTGAGTGGTGGGTGGGGTGGGGGTTCAGTTCTGTCTCTGTGCGTTGAGAAGTCTGACTGCCTGGTGGATGAAGCTGTTGCAGAGTCTAGTAGTGGAGGCTCGGATGCTCCTGTATCTTCTGCCGGACGGCATCAGAGCGAAGAGTCCGTGTGAGGGATGGGTGGGGTCGTCCACAATGCTGGTGGCTTTGCGGATGCAGCGTGTGGTGTAGATCTCGGTGATGGAGGGAAGAGAGACTCCGATGATTTTCTCAGCTGTCTGCACTATCCGCTGTAGGGTCTTGCGGTCTGAGGTGTTGCAATTCCCAAACCAGACGGTAATGCAGGTGCTCAGGATGCTTTCTACAGTGCCTCTGTAGAACATGGTGAGGATGGGGGGTGGGAGATGTGCTTTCCTCAGTCTCCGCAGGAAGTAGAGGCGCTGCTGGGCTTTCTTGGTTATGGAGCTGGTGTTGAGAGACCAGGTGAGGTTCTCTGCAATGTGAACACCGAGGAACTTGGTGTTATCCACAATTTCCACAGCAGAGCCGTTGATGTTCAGCGGGTGGTGGACACCTGGAGCTCTCCTGAAGTCAACAACCATCTCCTTGGTTTTATCCACGTTAAGAGATAGGTTGTTGGTTCTGCACCAGTCCGTCAGCCACTGCACCTCCTCTCTGTATGCTGACTCGTCGTTCTTGCTGATGAGGCCAACTACAGTTGTGTCATCAGCGAACTTGATGATGTGGTTTGAGCTGTACTTTGCAGTACAGTCATGAGTCAGCAGAGTGAACAGCAGTGGGCTGAGCACACAGCCCTGGGGGGCGCCGGTGCTCAGTATGGTGGTGCTGGAGGTGTTGTTTCCAATCCTGACTGATTGTGGTCTCTCAGTCAGGAAGTCTAAAACCCAGTTGCAGAGGGAGGAGTTCAGGCCCAGCAAGCTCAGTTTTCCTATCAGATGCTGAGGGATGATGGTGTTGAATGCTGAACTGAAGTCGATGAACAGCATTCGAACATAGCAGTCTTTGTTGTCCAGGTGGGTGAGAGCCAGGTGGAGCGCAGTAGAGATGGCATTGTCTGTTGATCTGTTTGGACGATATGCAAACTGCAGAGGGTCCAGTGAGGACGGGAGCTGGTTTTTGATGTGCCTCATGACCAGCTTCTCAAAGCACTTCATAGTAAGTGCAATGGGACGGTAGTCATTAAGGCAGGACACTTGAGACTTCTTCGGCACAGGGACGATGGTGGTCGTCTTGAAGCACGTCGGCACGATTGCAGTACTCAGAGAGATGTTGAAAATGTCAGTGAGAACATCCGTGAGTTGTTCTGCACATCCTCTGAGCACTCTGCCAGGTATGCTGTCTGGTCCTGGGGCTTTCCGTGGGTTGACTCTGAGTAGAGTTTTCCGCACATCAACTGAGGACAGGCACAGTACCTGGTCGTTTGGAGGAGGTGTAGTTTTCCTTGCTGTCGTGTAGTTCTGTGCTTCGAACCTTGCGTAGAAGGAGTTCAGTGCATCTGGAAGGGAGGCATCACTGTTACAAGCAGGGGAGGGTGACTTGTAGTTGGTGATGGTCTGGATGCCCTGCCACATGCGCCGAGTGTCAGTAGTGTCCTGGAAGTGGGCGTGGATTTTCTTTGCGTAGGTGCGCTTTGCCTCTCTGATCCCCCGGGAGAGCTTGGCTCTAGTTGTTCGGAGGCCAGCCCTGTCCCCTGACTTAAAGGCCTTGTCTCGGGATCTCAGCAGCGCACGCACCTCTGCAGTCATCCACGGCTTCTGGTTGGGGCGGGATGTGATGGTTTTGGAGACAGTAACATCCTCAATGCACTTGCTGATGTAGCCAGTCACTGAGTCTGTGTACTCCTCCAGGTTGATGGAGTCATCAGAAGTAGCAGCTTCTCTGAACCAGTCAGTGTGCTCAAAACAGTCCTGAAGAGCGAGATGGCTCCTGGAGGCCAGGTTGTAACTTGCTTCTTCTCTGATTTGGCACGTCTGATGAGCTGTCTGTATGCTGGGATGAGCATGACAGTGATATGATCAGAGTAGCCGTAGTGGGGGCGGGGCTCTGCTCTGTACGAACCGGGAATGTTAGTATACACACAATCGAGCAGGTTAGCTCCACGGGTTGGAAAATCCACATGTTGGTGAAAGCTGGGCAGCAGAGCCTTGAGATTACTGTGATTGAAATCACCAGCAACAATAAACAGTCCATCGGGGTGTGAGTCCCGGAGTTTGGAGATAACAGTGTACAGTTCTTGCAGAGCGTTAGCATTAGCACCGTTTGCATTAGCATTAGCACTGGGTGCTACATACACTGCTATTATGTAGACGCTGCTAAGCTCTCTGGGCAGGTAGAATGGCCTGGCTCTGACTACAGCAAACTCCACCAGCGGCGAGCAGTAGCTGGAGATCAGCGCAGCGTTGTTACACCATGCTGTGTTGATGTAAACACACACCCCACCTCCACGTACTTTGCCCGAGAGGCCGGCGTCGCGGTCCGCGCGGTAGCTTAGCATGCCGCTCACCTCAATCGCGGAGTCCGGGATGGAGTCCGTTAACCACGTCTCCGTGAAAACGAACACACAGCAGTCTCTGAACTCGCGCTGGGATGTCCGCTGGAGCCGGAGATAGATCCCAGTCATAAAGTGGAATAAAAAACTCAAGCACAATCCCAGTCCCAAGAAAAAGTTGCTATTTTTTTGTAAATCACCTCATAGTTGACAAAACTGGGTGCAACCATTGTCTTCTAGCTGAGGGGTGGGAATGGTTGGAGCGTATTATGTTGCAGTGTATGCTGGTTATTACCGTGCCTTGGATTGTAAAATGGGTTAACAGAATTCACTCCTGTCCATCTCAAATGCATACACGCAAACTCCAACAAAAACTCTATCACAAATGAGAACACCAAAATTTAAACTTGGTTCCAAACCTAAAGCAAAAACATCTCTTGCGTTCATTCTAAAACAGGACTCAACCCAACCCAAATCACTTAAAAACACAAACTCCATCCCAAACCTAAACACAAGAACCCAGTCTTCATCATAAAACTGGACTCAACCCCAAACCAAATCACTTAAAATCTCAAACTCCATCCCAAAACTAAACACGAGAACCCAGTCTTCATCATAAAACTGGACTCAACCCACCCCATATCCTTCAAAAACTCAAACTACATCCTAAACCTAAACACAAGAGCCCAGTCTTCATCATAAAACTGGACTCACCCCAACCCAAATCTCGTAAAAACTCAAACTCCATCCCAATCTAAACACAAGAACCCATTTTTCATAATAAAACAGGACTTAACCCCAACCCAAATTCCTAAAAAGCTCAAACTCCATCCCAAACCTAAACACAAGAACCAGTCTTCATCATAAAACTGGACTCAACCCAACCCACATTAGTTATTAACTAAAACATAGTTATATTGCTAAACAAAATGTAAAAAAAACTAATCCCAAACTCAAAAATAAATAAAAAACTAATTTAGTCCCAAATAGGAACACAAAAAAACAATGCCCAATCCCAAACTCAAAAGCCAATCTGCATTGCAAACTCACAAAAACCCAAAACCAATCCTTGGCCTTAAAGGAAAACTACAACCTCAAATCCTCAGGTAGTCTGCAAAGTGATCGTTTTATCATTTTTATCAGATCTGTGGTAGAGCATGTCTCCAGTGTCAGCTGTATTGGAGGAGGGATTAGTAGCTACACATATTAAGTGTTTAAAAGTACTTAACAGTAGTGAAATCCGTTTTTGGTGACCTGTAGCTAATTTATTAGATTTTTTTAAGGAACTACAGTACCAACAAATGTTTGTAGATGCAAACCCAGAAACTTTTGAGCATTCAAAATATTATTTATTACATTTCAATAAAAATCTTTACTAAAGAAAATTTTATTCCTGTGTTTTGGCAGCAAACTTATCCTACAGTTTACAGTTTAGAGCTTCAGGTGCCATTACGTGAAGTCCATGGTCAGCAAAGAGACTGTCTTTTTGTTCTTTTGAGGAAAGCTTATGCATTATTCTTCTCACAGTCTGGACTGACACTCGTTCTCTCTCACTTTGCTCTCCTCTATTAAATATTTCCATAGAAATCCTAATCAAAGTGCCAGTTAAGTGTCAGGTGTGATTATCAGGAGTATCAGCTGTGAAGAGCTAACTGTTCTGCTGTCTTCTGCTTGTAGGTAGATTCTCAGTGGGCTTGTCCAGATGAATAGCAACACACACACACACACACACACACACACACACATACAAATGCTTTGAGCCATGAAGCAAGCTGAGCAGAGCTTTAATTCACTCGCTCATCCTGTGGATTGCCCCCTGCTGGAGCAGCATTATAGAGACAGAAGGAGGATAAAAGAAGCACCTGTTCCTCTACAGAGCAGGCCTGTGCTGAGACTGAACAGTTTAGAGATAAACTACAAACCCGTTTAAGGGCTCATATTGAAGAAGAAAAAAATGTATTAATTAATGAAGGATGGAAGCATTGTTTTTTTAATAGATTATCACAGTCACAGATACAAATAAGGTTGTTTATTAATGAAAGTAGCAATACAGGGGATAGTCAAATCCATTAGGGTCAATACTAGTATACAGCAGCAATGGAAAATAAACATACCATAAACAGGATTCAGTCCAAAGGTCATACACTAACAGGATATATCAGAGGGCAGGCAGAAATCAAGGTCAGAAGAACAAACAAGATCATTCACGAGAGGGTAACCTAGAAAATGTGATAAACCTGTTGTACATGGTAAACCAACAATACAGTGCATGTAGAAGGAGGGTGTATATGTATATGGGTGTAAACAGGTGTGATCAAAATTCTGGTGATTGACTTCCTGGAGGTGCTGTGTGCAGAGACATGTGATTGTGTGAGGGCTTGATGTAAGTGCAGAGGCCGGAGATTGCAGGTAGGAGCAGAGTGTGAGAGAGACAGGAGCACTCACAACTGTCTTTTTTCACATCTTCTGCCTGCATCATTTAAATAGCAGTGATGCGTGTGAATATATCTACACTGATGGGTGTGGTGGTCCGGAAATGAGGTCTGTTCAGGTAAATTTCTGGCATTGTGCTATCTTGGCAACAGTCAACAGTGAGACATTTATTGATTTTTCTTGTTATGCACACATGGACAAGCAGCAGTGCACAATCCCATAGTGCATGCCTGTTGGCAGCTTTGCAAACTTTAACATCAACAATGAAGAAAACAAACAAAAAAAGTAGGTCATTGCCATTATACTTTTGTTAGTGTTAAATGAGAAGGGCTGGGTGTGTCCAGGTAGCTGCACCATTGAAATAGCAACCTGCTAAAGTCACCTGCCTCCTAAAGTGAATGGTAAGCGACATGCTGATTCTTTTATTTCATGTTACGCCCAAAACACACCTATGAATAATTAAGAGATTAGTACATGCCTTTTGCGTGTTTTGATTCGCTCAAGGCATACTTTTCCCACCATTACGATAGCAAAGACACACTGACACACTCTAAGTCAAGCTGCACGTTGATCAGTTGACTAAAATAGGACCTTTTTCATAATTTGAACCACGACTAAATATAAGGTAGAAAAATACAGCTTTTCTATTCACTTACACAAAATTATGTATCATTAAATAAGTCAATATGTGTGGAGTGCAACTTTAGCAAGACTCAACTTTAGCAAGATTCAGACACTGGAAATGAATCTGAGTGAAATCATGTAAAAAAAAAAAGTCATTTGGTGTGAGACATTCACGAGATATTAATATGCTACGCCCTCACTACTCTACTTTTTTAAAGATTACATCAGTTATCTCTGCAAATACAGCACAAATCTGGATCCATCCAGAGAATGTACCTGAAGACCTAAAGTCGGTAGAAAACCAGTTTGTTAGATCCACTGCTCCACATAACAGTTGTGTATTGTGCTTACTGTATTTTAAATTATCACTGGCCTTGACTTTACTACAGTAGGTCAAGATTAATGGCACTTTAACCCTTGTGTGGTGTTCGGGTCCGTGGGACCTGTTTTCATTTTTCATCAAATGATACTTAAAAAATATTTTTTCTAACTCAAACTCATTGGCATTGGCTCATTTTTTGTGAGAAACATATGTCAAAACACATTTTCGATAAACACACACTGTACACCCCCCCCCCCCCCCCCCCACACAGTTAAATTACATACAGTATGTTTGGCCAAGGGCTAATAAACATTGTGTCAGGTCTTTTGTCTGTCTGGTTCCCATGTCCGTGTTATTCTCAGGTCCGTGTTTCTTTCCCAGTGTTTTTCCACTCACCTGTGTTCATTCGTAGCTCCGCCCCTTCGTCCCAGGTGTTTCCTGTTCCCTGTGTGTGTGTGCACCTCTATTTAGGTCCGTGTTCCATTTCCCCGGTGTCGATCCTTGTACGTTTATCGTCTGTCAGTGCTCCTTGTTTTCCCGAGTTTCCTCAGTCCTGTTGTTCAATAAATCCCTTGTTGTTTGCATATGCGTCCGCCTCCGCGTCCTCCCTGCACCCGCACCTGACACATTGCTTCATTTGTAAATTTGAAACTAAACAAATTTTCTACCCATATCTTGAGTTTAATTCATTTTCTTTTACATTTTATTAAAAAACTAATAAAAAAAAGTGTAGCACTTTTTGAAAGAAATGTAACATAAGAAAGGCAAAGGACAAATATTAACCATGTAAGCTGTTTAAATTGCTTGCAGTTTAGGTGAAGCAAGCATGTGTAAAGCATTTTAATGTAAAATTGCTTAATTTTGCTGAATTAAATACAAGTAACAAAGTAAACGAGTAACAAAAATATGAACACCACACAAGGGCTAAAACAGTACAGTCGCATGGAAAAAATATATGTTTGCTTGTTTTTCTGTTATAACATAAATCCTTTTGATTTGTCATGTTATGAAATCCACAAACATCATCAATCAAGGACCAAACTATTCAAGTGAATAAAAAATAACATCAAACACAAGTTATAATATTAACTTTGATCAAAACCTTTTGACACTGTAAAAAGGCTTAATTCATATAAAAAATCTAAAATCTAAAAAAATAACTGCAATAGTCTCGCATCAAACTAATGCTTTGATGCTTTGAATACAATAAACATTTGTCTGCAAAAGTACGGCAGTGTTACTTTCGCGGGTAACACAATCGACATGCATTGTGGGAAATGTAGTTTTTGGTCAAAAGAATGCTTCTGACCTATTTATTTTAGACACTAAGACCTTTCACGCTCTCATGGGCCACATAAAAGGACGTGTATGGCCACATTTGACCCGTGGGCCTTGAGTTTGACACATATGGTCTAGAACATTGGCCTTTAGAAAACTCTTGGTGGTATAGATTGTTGTTGTATTTTTGTTTTAGCTGAGTTGTAGCAAAACTCTGCTCTATCTTTGGATCCCAGAGGACTAGATTCAGAGCCACTGGTCTAGACAATGGGATCGTCTCACTTCCCCGACTTCCCCAATAGAAACTGATCTCCAACCCTGTCATTCATCACCAGACCCAAGCTGTTCTGGAACCCTCAATAACTAGAAGATCCATTTTTCTCCATTCAGTCGTCAGTGAAATATTTGTTCATTCTTATTGCCCGAGTGCAATCTCCTGAACTCCCAATCAAAGGTTTTTGGACTTATGTCTGAAGCTGGCATTCTGTAAAGTGGCTTGATCCTCCATTATCAAGTCTGTTTGCTTTTCGCTACAAGATAGTCTGCCTTGTGCCCGTAGATCCATCTTAAACAAACTCACAGGGCTTAGCAACAAATCAATACCCTCTGCAATCAATCGAAGGAGGCAAACAGCTTTTCTTTTTGCTTTTTTCCCCTCGTCCAACTTGTTCTTATGGGACGAAGAAAATCCATTTTCTCTTTTCTCTTTTATAACCACTTAATTATATTTCGTGAAATCCTACTGACCCTTTTCCCCACGATGGCCCTTGGGCTGAGAGTGCATGTTTCCTGACGTGTTTTCTTATTGGTTATTGGAAAGGCTGTGAATTATTGTTTTGGTCGTGCGTTCTGATGGGGATGGGCGCGCTGTTGTTGCTGGCAGCTTTGATCAGCTTACGCTACTGATACTTACACTGCTGTTGCTAACAGCATTGCGTCATAAAGTGGTTAAAAATGTATGAGGGAGAGAAAGTTTTCAGTAATTAAAAGACAAAGTTAAATTTGTTTTTGGCTCATTTGACACTTGTTCATTTTTTTTATCCCTTCTTACTTCCTTATTCACCTCGTTCATTTTTGTCCTTAACGAAATTCAGTCTTCTTTTTGTCTTCTTTAACAGCCACCAAACTGTTGTTTCAAATTTTCACAGCCAGACTGACCCACACTTATTTGTTTTTAATTTTTTCCATCCTTTGTTCCTTCAGTTCATTCACATTCATTTTTGTACATACCCACGCATATCTAAGCTTTTTCCAACAAGAGAGACCATCAAAACCTGCTAAAAAAGCAGTGGTTCTCCCATAACACAATAACTCTTGGGTGGAGACCTTAATCCACCATCCAACCCAACACCAAGAGGGTGAATAATGCTCCACATGGGGGACCACATCCCATTTACTTACAAACACATATAAGACACGCACACTTACCTAATAACAATAACTCAACTAAACTAAATTTTATTCATAAAGCACTTTAAAAACAACAATGGTTGAAACAAAGTGCTGTACATAGATAATTATAAAACAAAAACAAACACACAAAAAAAAAAAAAAAAAAAAAAAGGTCAAATCTCACTTTGGGTCAAAAGCCAAAGAATAGAAATTAGTTTTAAGACAAGCTTTAAAAACAAAGAATAATGGTGACTGCAGGGCATGCCGAGACTAAAGTAGAATTAAGAGGCGAAACCTGTAAGACAGAGTTGAATTTTAACTTTAAATAATAACACAAACTCTGTAAATTGTTTATCACTGAGGGTTAAAACATATTCACACTGTGATTTTTGATATACAGATGGTCATTTTTAAATGTCAAATGCTCTGGTGTTTCTGTATAATCCTGCTTTATTTCACTGGATTAGTGGTCTCTGAAGAAAGACAGGTTTTGGCTCTTGCTCATAAATATTCATACGTGCAAACATATAGCCTCTGATTGGCTAACAGCACTGCAGCAGAGAACGTGACGTGCCTTCACGCACAGTCAATTTTACAGCTCTAAAACTCAAAGGACAAAATGTTTTCAGAGATACAGCCTTAGTTATAAAGATACAGCACTGAGTGCTAGGTAAAGTTAATGCTTAAGCTCAGTGTTGTTTAAAGCAAGGCGTGCGGCCCCGTGGCTGAAAGAAATGTTATCAATATCAGTACCGCGAGGCAAGCAGAGGCTGTCATCTGCAGCACCGCTATCCCTGATTTAGGGTCTCAGTAAAACACAGAATCAACCGGAGATCCGATTTAAAACTGTAGTTGCCTACACAACACAGCTAACACTAACTAGCTGAAAGCTCTTTAGCTGACAGTGTTGGCTCTGCTGCAGCCCAGCTTTAGCTGTGGCTGGTCCAGAGCCAAGGTGGGCGAGGCCATGAACTCCCTCCCCTCTCTGTTCTCTCTCTCTATCTTTCTCACATGTGCTGAGACGCCTGGCCGGCCGGTCGGCCTGGGTGTGTCCGTCTGTGGTTCCAGCTTTCAGGAATCAGCCCTGTCCTTCTACTCACCACAATTATTTCACAACCCTTCTAACTTCTGCTTTTTTCTCTCTTCCTTTCCTTTCTGTTTTCTCTATCTATCTCTTTTACATATATGGAGATGCCCTGTTCCTGATGTTCCCAGCCTGGCTCTCCACTGCCCACTGTGTTGTACTCCGGCTCTGCAACCCTGCACTGATTACCATTAACACACTCAGTATCTGTTTTCTGTATTAGCCATAGCTCTATAGATTGTGTCCATCACATTCTTATATTCATAAATTAGTACCTGTTACATTACCCATAGTTCAAATTAATTCTCTGTACTGTTTTTGTTCTGTTATTTGTTTGTTGTTTGTTATTTGTTTGTACTGAGCGGGTCAACCCGAGTAGGATGGGTTCCTCTGACTGAGTCTTGGTTCCTCGTAAGGTTTCTTTCTTCCTCTTAAAGGGTTTTTCCTTGCCACTGTGTCACCATAAAATTGGCATCTCTGTGGTGCTGCTCATAAAAGGCGTGGACCTGTTTTACCTGTAAAGCGGCTTTGTGACAACCTTTGTTGTAAAAAGCGCTATATAAATAAAATTGAATTGAATTGAATTGAATATAGATATGGTGCTTTTTCTGATCGACTAATTTTTCTGAATATTTTCTTTTACTAGCTACTGCAGACAATGGAGGTTGAGGAAGAGTTTCATGTGCAGCATGCATATGCAACTCAGAGAAACCTATAGTATTTCATAAAAAAAAAGAAAAAGTGGATTTTAGCCTCAATAAATCACTACTGACTGACAATTACAGTGCTTCTGCTTTCACTCAGACTTACAGTACTGCAAATCCAAGTGTTTCATAAAAGAAAGAGAGAGAGAGAGAGAGAACCTGATGACGCAGAGCTTGTGTAAGTGCGTAGATCAGATATGAGAAGGTACTTCCTCTCCTCCTCCTCCTCCTCCTCCTGTCGTTTGGATGGCATGTGGTTTGACTGGGCCAGTGTTGGATGAGCTGTGTGTCTGACAGCTGGATCCGCATTGGTCAATTCTCCTGAGTTTACCTGTCAGTCCGGGTTTACCCTCACACTCTAAAGCAGCAGCAGACCCTTACTGTCCCTCTCTCCCTCCATCACTCACTCCCCCACTCAGTCTTTCTCTATCTTTTTCTCTCTCTCTCTCTCCCCCGCTCTCTGTTATCGCTCTCACGTTCTCTCTTATTCTGTCTCTTGTCTACTCATTTATTGTCCTTCTCACCCTCTCTCTCTCTCTCTCTCTCTCTCTCTCACAGACTCCTATTCACTCTCACTACTGTTCCCTTACTTTCTCTTTTTCTCTCCTTTTATTCATCCCTCACTCACTCTCTCGCTCTGTTTCATCTCGCTCTCACATTCTCTCTCATTCTGTCTCTAGTCTACTCATTTATTGTCCTTCTTACTCTCTCTCTCAGACGCATGTTCACTTTCTCTGCTATTCCCACATTTTTCTTACTTTCACTTTCTCCCTCTCTCCTCTCTTTTTCTCCCCGCTTTATCTCCCCACTCTCACATTCTCTCTCTTTCTGTCTTGTGTTTATTCTCACTACTATTCCCCCACTTTCTCCATTTCTCTTACTTTCACTCATCCCCCACTCACTCTCTCACTTGCCCTCGCTCTCACATTCTGTCTCGCTTTCATTCATCCCCCACTCACCCTCTCTCTCTTGCTCTCCCTCCCTCTCACAATCTCTTTTTCTGTCTCTTGTTTACTCATTGATTGTTCTTTTCACCCTTTTTCTCTTATCCATGTTTCCCCACTTCTTCTCTTTTTCCCTCTCACTTTCTCCCCTCTCTCCCCCACATTCTCTCTCATCTCTTATCTACTCATTTATTGTCCTCCTTACTCTCTCTCTCACACAGGCTCCTATTCACTTTCACTACTGTTCCTTCACTTTCTAGATTTCTCTCACTTTCACACATCCCTTACATTTGCTGTCTTTCTGTCTCTTGTCTACTCATTTATTGTCCTTTTGTCTCTCCCTCAGAGATTCCCTTTCTCTCTCATTACTGTTTCTCTTATCCATGTTCCTTCACTTCTCTCTCTCTCTCTCTCTCTCTCTCATCCACTCAATAACTCTCTCTCTCTCCAGCTCTCTCTATACTGTTGCCTTTCTCTGGTTCCAATTCTCTCACTTTCTCTTTTCTCTCATACATGCTAATTTATGTGTATTACTCCCATTCTCTCGATTTCTCTCTCCCTGTTCCTCCACTCATTCACTCCATCTTTCATTGTCTCTTTCTAGCTCATGCTTTTTTCACTCCAGTTCTATCACTTTTCCCCTCTCTCTTGTAATCTCTCACACTCTCCTCTTCTCTTTCTCATTCTCTTACCTTGTCCCTCTCTCTCTGTCACTTTCTCTCTTTTGTTTACTCAGTGATTCTCTCTTTTTTAGTCTCTCTCTCTCCCTCTCTCTCTCAGGGTTAATGAAATGTGTGTTTGGTATCTGGTCTGCGGTGTTTGTTTCAGTCTGTATGCATTAAGGGCTTTGTTGTCTCTCATCAGTTGCATGTTCTCTTTGTATACAGGTTATAGGGGGTAATGGGGAGCGTGTGTTTCTGTGATTTCTGTAATTAAGCATCTGCTGTCGACCAGAGGAGGACTGGATCTCCTTTTAAATCCCGGTTTCTCTCAAGGAAGGATTTGTATGTAGTTTCTATGAAAGCTGAAAAATTAGCCTAAATTTTGCCTATGTTGTATTGCAGTGGTTTTGGGCAGACTAATCAATTTTGTCACATTGTCTGAGGTCTGACTTCCAGTGGTATTTTTGTCAGATATGTTGTTTAGCTTTTCACTAGGATGTGATGTATATTAGCGGGTTCGTACATTAAATATATACAGAAATCCCCAGGTTTTCATTTTCTTTCCTGACCCCGAGTCACGGTAATTCGTCAGGCCTGCCTCTGGTGAACCTATTTTGATTAATTGTTGTAGTACAGGGGTGATATGTGAACAAACAATACACTCGCTTGTCATTTATCATGGCTGCTGATTTCGGGGACAGAGGTTCATATAACAGTATAGGTAATATTAATAATGTCAGTGTAAACACAATTAATCAGTCACAGTAGTGCAACTGTAAACATAAAATGAGCTCTCTCTCTCTTTCTCTCTTTCTTTCTCACTCTCTCATACTCACTCGCTCTCTCGCTCTCTTGGTCTCTCGCTCTCTCGTCTTCCTCTTCACCCCCCAACCAACTGACATTCACGCTAGCTGACTGTTTCCATATGCATACACACTGCAGGAACGGTGTTCTGTTGAAAAATGAAAGCATTTCACAGCTACAGTAAACCTCTTTTCTGCATATTTCACGTTTTTGATTTATGTGCTGCTTCTTCATGCCCTGAAACAAAAACTGCGGAAGCATTAGACATTACTATGCAAGGCCTACGGTGTGTGTGTGTGTGTGTGTGTGTGTGTATATATATATATATATATATATATATATATATATAAAGCATTTCATACATATGCAGAACCTTCCCCTTCTTACTTATCAGACAGAGTGACACTGGAATTTAAAAGTCCTGTAAGGAGGAAGTTGGAGGAAGGTCTGGAGAAAAAAAACTCTGTGTAGTCAAAAGAAAGGTGATGAAGATAAGAGAAGAGCGTGTGAAATATAGTCTGCATCAAGCATACAGTATCACATGTCCGTATACATTAAAATCTCAGTTAGAATCTTTAAAAAATGGCTGAAAAAAAATGCAGACTCTCACGCCCTCGCTCTGTTTCCCTGTGTTTCTGCGTTTCCCAGTGTGTTTCCCCTGTAATTTTCCGTCACGTGTCTGTAATTTGTAGCTCCGCCCCTCGTTACCTGTCTCCCCAGGTGTTCATTGTTACCTGTTAGTATATATAGTACCATTTAGTCTATGTTTGCTGGCGGTCTTTGCACCTTCCTTCGTAGTCTGTCTTTCCACGTTTGCTAGAGTTATTTTCCCTGTTTGTTTATGTTTATTTATTCTCTCATTGTTTCCTTATTTGTTTGTTTATTTATTTGTTATATATTAAAGTCTGTCTTACTCGCATTTACGTCCGCCTCCCATCTGCTCCCTTTCGTCACACAGACGTTAAATAATGCAAAGAAAACAAGTTCATATTCATAAAGTTTTAAGAGTTCAGAAATCAATATTTGGTAGAATAACCCTGGGTTTTAATCACAGTTTTCATTCTCCTCCACCAGTCCTACACACTGCTTTTGGATAACTTTATGCCACTCCTGGTACAAAAATTCAAGCAGTTTAGCTTGGTTCGATGGCTTGTGATAATCGATCTTTCTCTTTATTATATTCCAGAGGTTTTCAATTTGCTAAAATCAAGGTTAAACATCATCATTAGGTGGTCTCTTATTTTTTTGCGGAGCTGTATATATACAATATATATATACTCTACTGCCTCAGACCACATGCTTCTTTACCTTTTTCAGTGATGGTTCTGTGTCTTTCAGCTTGAAAAGCAAATTGCACTTTTTTTTTTGTTGTGGGGAAAAAGTCCTTTTTTTCAACACTTTGAGGAATCAGTGGTGATGATGACGTCATGTGATTTACTCAGAGACCCTAGAGTGAATAGAGTACATACAGCTGATTATGTTTTTTGAGCAGATAAATAAAGTTATAATGAAAGAACAAAGTTATAAAACAACTGGGATGTAATTTTTAGAAAGAGTAAGTTCCTCCTTTCTAACCATATATGGTTTATGCTGATGCGTGAAGGCATTCCTGAGTAATTAAGCTGAGAACACAAGGTGTTATTTTGGGTGTAAAATCCGTCCGTAGGGTTGTAAGGGCTAAAGAACCTGATCTGATGGAGCAACGTGCATAAGCAGTCCGTTCACGCCTGCACAGTAGAGTACATAGAATAGTGATCTATAGGCTGTGATGGGAGGATTGATTAGCCTCTGCTTACTCTAACCAGTGCACATCCACACGGACTGGACCAGCATGCACCCCGTCATCATACACCCATTCCAGCACCCCACCCCTCCCCACCCTACCCCCTCAGAAAACAAAGCCTGTCCTTTCCAAAAAAACTGGAAAATCCCAATTTCCCGCTCGCTCTTTTTTGTCCTTCCAGAGCGAGGCCAGTGAAAGCGTATCTTAAGTATGTGACAAAGAGCAGTCCTTTAGTGTGTGTGCCAATGGAAGAAGAGGAGATTTTTTTTTTTTTTAAAAGCTCAGCCAAACAAACGCACTCTCACAAACAAACCCATTCCAATCCTTTTATTTATTCATTTTGGCCATGATGCTGGCTCGATCAAACCCCTGGTTATTTGGGTATTTGGGTGTGCTGGTGGGTTGATGGCGTGTTAATCTTGCAGGAACAGCTGTGTGTGGAGGATTAGGTGGCGATGGAGAGGGGGTAAAAGAGAGAGGCGCTCAGAAATAAACACCAAAGTCCAGCGCAGCGAGAGTAACTGGCAAGAGCCGCCGTCCACTCAAACATTATCGCTCTTCGGCAGTAGCAGTCAGCCATCGCATTATATTCAAATCAGTTCACTGATGAGGTCTTCCGTGCAGACGCTGAAATAAAAACACTGCGCCTTTAACTTTCCCTGTCCTTCACCTTTTCATCCTGTTTTTACTGGTTGCAAGACTCTTTCTTGCCTTTTAACCCTTAGAACCTTACGGACAGATTTTCAGTATGGCACTACTTTATATAGTTTTTATTTTATTTGAACATTTTTACTAAGTAATTATTTTCCACTAAACATTTTTAATTATTTAAACTCAAAAGTTTACATTCAAAATACTGAAAGGCATAGGCTGCTCTGAGTGTCTTTTAATAATCTACATGTATCCTAGAGGTGTGATTATCAAGAATAAAGAAGCCGATGCTGTTTCTCCATGTATTTTGTCAAAGTAATAATTAATAAGCCATGTACTGAACTATATATATTCAATATTATTATGCTCTCAACTCATAAACACTCTAGTCTAACTATTTTTAAAAAGATATCTTATGTGTGAAGTCTATACATTCCAAAGATAAGTAAAAAAAAAAAAAAAACAGGCGCTTGGTAAAATTTTGAGCAAAACATGATCAGTTCCAGAAAAAATATAACAATTCTACTTCCTTTTACATTTTAAATGATTATATTTTTGAGCAGCTGTATGGTTTCTGGAGTAAAAGAGCTCATGGAATTAGGCTGTCTGATGTAATTACTGTGTTATAAGACCTGAAAGAGGAGTTTGGGGCAGCTTTGCTGTAAAGCGTGAAGCCGAAGCCCCCCTCACACAAAGAGAAACATGAGGAAAAAGAATAAAATTAAAGAAGGAGGAAGATGGGGAGGAGGTGGGTGCGAGGTTGTTCAACGAGCATGTAGAGAGGAAGTGACGGTTTAAATAGGGAAGGAAGTGGGAGGAGTGAGGGCGTGGACACACAACACACCCCTAAATCAAGTTGCTCAAAGCACAATTGACCAGTGCGCTATAGGTCGCTAAAATAGGGCCCAGAAAGAATGATTTGCCATGTATTTAGTATCTGACGATTTTCCACCAACATGTACAATCGGTAACCAGCTTAATTTTCTCTAATTTAGCCATTCCTAAGAGACAGTGGGTTCATATTCTGGAGCTAAGAATTACAGCAGCTCCAAGTGGGGCTCATTGTTGTTGGGCTCACTGCTTGGTCAAAGAAAGCTTTAGGTTTTGTTTTTCTTTTGCTGTTTCTGCTGTTATGATGTATATATTTGTGTAAGACCTGAAGTATGTCATTGAGGATGCCGTATGATGTTAATTAAATATTGTCAAACATGATTTGAAAGTGAAACTAATGTCAGTTAATCAAGAGTTGCAAACCCAGCTATTGCATAAACAACTAGATCGCAGTTCCTACAGACACTGCAAGTGTGATTGCAGTGCTGGCTGGTATCTCTGGTGGTTGCTATGGTGTTGCTAAGTGGTTGCTATGGTGTGGCTAAGTGGTTGCTAGGTGGTTGCTAAGCTGTTGCTATGGTATCTGGGGTGGTTGCTACGGTGTTGCTAGGTGGTTGCTAAGGTGTTGCTATGGTATCCGGGGTGGTTGCTACGGTGTTGCTAAGTGGGTGCTAGGTGGTTGCTAAGCTGTTGCTATGGTATCCAGGGTGGTTGCTATGGTGTTGGTAGGTGGTTGCTAAGGTGTTGCTAGGTGGTTGCTATGGTGTTGCTTAGTGGTTGCTAAGGGGTTGCTATGGTATCCAGGGTGGTCGCTAAGGTGTTGCAAGGTGGTTGCTAAGGTGTTGCTAGGTGGTTGCTAAGGTGTTGCTATGGTATCCGGGGTGGTTGCTATGGTGTTGCTAAGTGGTTGCTAGGTGGTTGCTAAGCTGTTGCTATGGTATCCGGGGTGGTTGCTGTGGTGTTGCTAGGTGGTTGCTAAGGTGTTGCTAGGTGGTTGCTTACGTGTTTCTATGGTATCTGGGGTGGTTGCTACGGTGTTGCCAAGTGATTGCTAGGTGGTTGCTAAGCTGTTGCTATGGTATCCGGGGTGGTTGCTGTGCTGTTGCTAGGTGGTTGCTAAGGTGTTGCTAGGTGGTTGCTAAGGTGTTGCTAGGGTGTCCGGGGTGGTTGCTACGGTGTTGCTAAGTGGTTGCTAGGTGGTTGCTAAGCCGTTGCTATGGTATCCAGGGTGGTTGCTAAGGTGTTGCTAGGTGGTTGCTAAGGGGTTGCTATTGTATCCAGGGTAGTTGCTATGGTGTTGCTAAGTGGTTGCTAGGTCGTTGCTAAGCTCTTGCTAAGGTATCCAGGGTGGTTGCTATGGTGTTGCTAGGTGGTTGCTAAGGTGTTGCTAAGTGGTTGCTAAGTGGTTGCTAAGCTGTTGCTATGGTATCCAGGGTGGTTGCTATGGTGTTGCTAGGTGGTTGCTAAGGTGTTGCTAAGTGGTTGCTAAGGGGTTGCTATGGTATCCGGGGTGGTTACTACGGCGTTGCTAAGTGGTTGCTAGGTGGTTGCTAAGCTGTTGCTATGGTATCCGGGGTGGTTGGTACTGTGTTGCTAAGTGGTTGCTAAGCTGTTGCTATGGTATTGTTAGGTGGTTGCTAAGGTATTGCTATAGTATCTGGGGTGGTTGCTACGGTGTTGCTAAGTGGTTGCTTGGGGGTTGCTAAGCTGTTGCTATGGTATCCGGAGTGGTTGCTATGGTGTTGCTAGGTGGTTGCTAAGGTGTTGCTATGGTATCTGGGGTGGTTGCTACGGTGTTGCTAAGTGGTTGCTAGGTGCTACGCAACGTGCAAATACAGGTGGAATAATAATAATAAGAAGAAGAAGAAGAATAAGACTTAAGAAGAACAGTACTGTGGTTGCCTACTGCAATCACACTAATAAACAGAATGAAGAATAAAATAACATTGCTGTTCCAGTAAATGAGCTGCTGGCGTATCTTCACAGCGTGAACACGCAGGTCAGTATCCTCTGCTGAGACGCACAAAGCGCAGCGCTGTTAAGATACAAACGCGCCAAAGTCAGAGCTCCCCTGCCTCTTAAAGAAAATGACTACTACTGGCACACGGATTGGTTTATTTCACATTACGCCCAAAACACACCCATGAATAATTAAGAGAGTTAGTAAATGCATTTTAGGGTGTGTTTGGAGATGCGCAAGGTGTATTTTCTGCGCCCTTACGATTCCAAAGACACACCAACATGCCCCCAAATTAATCTGCGCAAAATGAGCGGAAATCTTAATCTCTAGATGCACAAAGCTGGTAGAGACCAACCCCAAAGCACTTGCAGTTGTAATTGCAGTGAATGGTATTGATGTAGGATTTATCAAATAAAAACAAAAAAAAAACATCCCTGTATCATGTTCGTTCCACTTCGCACTTCTTTGTGCAATCTTTGTGTTTGTCTATCACTTAAAATACATCTATCAATAAAATACATATCCGTTTGTGGTTGTAGGATCACAACTTAGAAAAGGTCAAAGGGGTATGAATGTTTTTGCAAGCCACTGTACCTTGTATTTACAAATAACCAACACACTTCATTTCCAAAACCAGATCTAAGGAATCCACCATGCCCATTTTTATCATTATAACCAATTATCAAACCAGGAAAAGAAATAAATGAAGGATATATATTTTTTTTTTTCACAACATATCCAAACCAAATCTGAAGATCATACCGACCCCCTTCATCTTCTGCTGTGTTATTGGGTTCGCTGAAGGTCTTTGCGCTGTAACAGCACTCGTGTTTTTGAATATTGCAGCTGTGCTTTGGGATATTGTGTTTTCTGAGCAAGTTTCTCTCAGTAAAGAATGAGCTTGTCAGTTTTCTCGACAGGTGGGCCCCAGTGCATGCTTGGTAGAACACCGGTATTCTTTTTAAAAATCCTGCTCAAGCTACACACAGTCTTCCTGCTTCAGTCCGGACTTTCTACTTTGTTTTTCTGAGTTTTTTTTTTTTTCTATGCTCGTCATTGTTATCCGAGTCTGTTTTATTGTATCAACACCAGCACTGACAGTAAATGAATATTTTATTAAACCAGCTGTCATGACAGGCATCAAAAACTGCTTGGAGGTCTAGACAGAAGCGGTCACTTGCTGCCACAGACTCCTGCGGTGGCTATGTTAATGTTACAGTTGGTGAAATCTTATTGGATGAAATTGGTTCCACTGCCGGTCACACGTTGGGAGCAAATATTCCAGAATTCCAGGAAGGCATGTGATCATGTTATGGTACGATTTCCTGTCTAATTTACTGAACACGTGTGACTGGAATTGTGAACAGGTTTGTAAAGGTGCATTTCACTCCTAACTTGTTTGGTCTGGACCAAAGAAAAAAGAAAATTTCTGTTTGGTCTGAATCAAAATACAAGGCGTGAAAGCAGCAGCAAACCACGTCTGGACCAAAAGATGAATGTTTGGTCTTATAAAAAAAAGATAATCTCAGCATGGATCAACTTAAACATGGAAACATTAGTTGAGGCAATAGAACAATAGAAGAAGAAAGTAAAAAGTTAAAAAAAATATGAATAAAATATTAAAATTTATCTCGTGCTTTGTTTTTTTTTTTTTTTGGTAATTTTGTGCTGAATGTTATATAAAAGAGTATGAAATCAGCAATCAAAATGGCATATTAAATACATATACTGTAGAAGCAAAATATGAAGCAGAAGCAAACAAAATATTCTGTTATATTTTGCTAAAATGCTTTAGCAGCAAAATAAACACAGAAATGAAAGCAAAAACTGGCAAAATACAAATGCAAATAATTTTCAAATAACTGCAAAGAATAATGAAGTTACCCAGTATATATATATTTTTTCTGTTTTGCGACATTACACTTTTTCCTTTTGATTCTTATAATTTTTATATATATATATATTTTTTTTTTTTTTCCTGTGTGTGTAAAATTTTTGGCTCAAAATTAACTTTGTTAATTTTTTATTTTTCTGTGTAAGTCTTTTAAAATAACAATCAAATGTTTGAACATGGTGTGACTGGTGAAATAATACATGTACCCCCTATTAATATATTGTCTCTTCTTGGTTGCCTCTTAATCAGAAAAATCCTAGATCTGCCATGGTCTTATTTATAGACAGAAATGAAAGAAAACAAAGTGTAATCTCACTCATTTTGCTGTGGGACATTCATGCACATAAAGGGATTGGTATTCTGGAAGTGACTCTAACTACAGTATTGTGCAAATGTTTTAGGCACCTGTGGGGATTTTAGTAAAGAAAAAGCTTCTTATCTGGGCAGTACATGTTTATTAGCTCAGTAAAACCCTAGCATTACAATAAATACAAACAGCAATTTTACAAAAAGCAGAGCTTTTACAGCACAGTTTAATAGTTATTTCTACAGGGGTTGGACAATAAAACTGAAACACATGTCATTTTAGTGTGGGAGGTTTCATGGCTAAATTGAACCAGACTGGTTGCCAATCTTCATTAAATTGCATGTGAAGGTTCAATTAGCAGTGTAAGATCACAGTTTTGCTCAAAATATTTCAATGCACACAACATTATGGGTGACATACCAGAGTTCAAAAGAGGACAAATTGTTGGTGCACGTCTTGCTGGCGCATCTGTGACCAAGACAGCAAGTCTTTGTGATGTATCAAGAGCCACGGTATCCAGGGTAATGTCAGCATACCACCAAGAAGGACCAACCACATCCAACAGGATTAACTGTGGACGCTGTAAGAGGAAGCTGTCTGAAAGGGATGTTCGGGTGCTAACCCGGATTGTATCCAAAAAACATAAAACCACGACTGCTCAAATCACGGCAGAATTCAATGTGCACCTCAACTCTCCTGTTTCCACCAGAACTGTCCGTCAGGACAATAAATTATTGTGGTCTAAAACCAGGTTTCAGTTTCATTGTCCAATCCCTGTTGTTCTCATCATGTCAACAGCTGGTTTGGTAAATTGGTAAATGTGGTAAATCAGGTGAGCTGCTGATGGAACTGAACATATACACTTGCTGGCTGAGGGAAATCATCCAGGAGAAATCTGGTACTACACTTTGTTCTTTAGCTCGGCTCACAGGATATAACATACTTAGTTAAAAATGAGAATTCCTTGTTACGTTTTACTGTATTTATGTGTGGTGCTTTTTTCAGGTAGAAACACTCATATTACTGAGATAAATGGATTAGTGTAATTTGCTTTTGGTGACTTTTGCATAGTACTGTACATCTCTGTGGTCCCAATTTCTATTCCTAAACTGCCCTAAGACTTTCTGTGCAGCTTTCACCTACATATTCCACATCTCCAATTGTTAACCGCTTCACTGCTAAGGAAGACCATATGTAGACCGTATGTGTTCAGCACACAGGCAATCCCCCCTGCTCATGTATATATTGGTGGGTAATCAATGCTTCAGCCTGGGTCGAAATGTTAAATGTCCTTGTAAGGTATTGGACTGACAAATCAAGCGCTGTAGGAACGGGAGAGATGTGTGTAGTTCACCGCCGTGTGAAAGACACCTGGCGGCTTGGTTGGCATGGTGACCTTTGAAGGTTTTAATGGGATGTCAAGGTGTGTGTAGGGTGGGGGAATGACACTCGCGCTGACATGTGCAACCGCAAGAATGTCAAACGTGAGCATGTATATGTCTGTTTGTTTTCAAGCAAAGGCAAGCTGCAAAATGCACCATATATATGTATAGTACCGTAAATATACAGCTCTGGAAAAAAATAAGACCACTTAAAAATTAAAAGAGTTTCTTTGATTTTTACAAAACTGAAAACCTCTGGAATTTAATCAAGAGGAAGATGGATGATCACAAGCCATCAAACCAAGCTGAACTGCTTACAATTTTGCACCAGGAGTAAAGGCATAAAGTTACCCAAAAGCAGTGTGTAAGACTGCTGGAGGAGAACATGCCAAAAAGTATGAAAACTGTGAGTTATTTTACCAAATATTGATTTCGGAACTCTTAAAAATGTATAAATATGACTTTTGTTTTCTTCGCATTATTTGAGGTCTGAAAGCTCTGCATCTTTTCGGTTATTTCAGCCATTTCTCATTTTCTGTAAATAAATGCTTTAAATGACAATATTTGTATTTGGAATGTGGGAGAAATGTTGTCCGTAGTTTATAGAATAAGACAACAATGTTCATTTTACTCAAACATAAACCTATAAAAAACAAAATCAGAGAAACTGATTCAGAAACTGAAGTGGTCTCAATTTTTCCAGAGCTGTATATATATAAGGATAAGCTCTATTCAAATACAGTTACTTAAGCAGTGCAGTTTTAGTCATAAATGTACCTCAGCAGTGCTACTCTAATAACACATTCATTTTAACAGTGCTAGGATATTTTTGTCACACATTCAACTAGTAATTCTAACTATAAATATACTTAAGCAGTGTCATTTCTCACAAACTTACCTCAGAAGATCTATTCAAATAAAATTACTTAAGTAGTGCAGTTTTAGTTATAACTGTACCTCAGTACTGTTATTCTAATCATAAATGTACCCCAGCCAGACCTAAACAAACAAACAAACAATGCAAAGGTTACGTGCTGAAGATTAGGTGCTGAAAAATAAGTTGCTGCTTTTCCTTCATGCTGTGAAGCTCAATTAAATAAATAAATATAAAAAAAAACATTGAATGAGAAGGTGTGTCCAAACCTTTGACTGCTACTGTATGTATGTATTTTTAAATGTATTAAGTTTGTGTGGGTGTATAAGGTCAGGTATCTCCTCCAATGGGGGAAAATATATCTGACAACCCAAAAAGAAAATACGATGAAATTCATCCCACTCTCAAAAGCAATTGTTTGGTTTTGCTGTGTAGTCTCACCAACAATGCTATTTATGCTAATTCAAGGACATGAAATATTAAAACAGCTTGTAAATTCAAGGGAACTTGAGCAAAGCAAACTCGCTCTTTTATTCTTTATTCACGGCACAAATCACTTGAAACAGAATAGACCCCCTTTTTTTCCCACAGCTGTTTGAAAAGAGGAGATGTCATTCCCGTTTGAAAGGTGACTGCAAACTCACCACAACAGGTGAGAATAAATATATAAATATATAAATAAATATATATACAGCAAATCCTCCACGGGCAACTTCTGAGTCGACCTCACCAGAAGTGCCACCGCTTTCAACTTCTCCAGCTCTTCTCCAGCGTTGGAGGGCCTCCAAATTAGAAATGGAAACGCGTGCGCCAGGCCGCGGTTGTCCCGCCATTAGCGCTGACACTTTCCCTGATTAACGAGGTGTGTGCTTGTGATTAACACAGCTCTGATTGCGCTGTCAGTCTTCCAAACGGCCCTCGACCCGCCACTCAACCCCAGGCCGGCCTGTTTAAAACGGCCCGGCGCGGACGCTCCCGTGTCCATCCAGCACACTTACTCATCGTTATGGTCTGAATGGCCCTCAGTAAATCACCGTGCGAAAGGTGCGGAGATGGGCGGGAGCCGCGCCCGCTGGCTCCAGTCCCTGCACCGGTGGGACGTTCCTGCCCATCAGCAGCCTGCAAACAGGTCAGAGGTCAGAATGGCTCTTATTCGCTGTATTTTCATATCAGATGAAGAATGTCTCGCCTGTGAGAGAGAAGGGCTCCCAGCAGCAGATAACTCTGGCAGTGCTGTGTGTGTTGGATTCAAATGAGCAGACATTTATAATTAGTACAGATCTGAAATGTACTGCCCTTCATCAGGTAAGGAATGCACTAAAGATAGGTAGGTAGGTAGGTAGGTAGGTAAGGCTATAAAAAAAACTTACTATACCAGGTAAAGAAAAACGGAACCGTGCAATAGATGTTTCTAATGGTCATTAAATAATTAACAGAGCAAAGTGCTAGGTGCAATGACTTTGATTATAATCAATTAATCAATCAGTCAATCAATCAAACTTTATTTTCACTCGTGAATACATTGAGGGTGACCCTCATTTACAATGGCGCAGATCATTTACAGTTTAAAAGGGATTGAAAACATTCAATAAAAAACTGAAATAAAAAGGAACAAAATAGTAAAAACTAATAAACAAAATAAATAAAACATTTAAATCAGACATAAGACATATAAAAATATATCTTATTGTATCTTATCTTGTCTTATCTTATATGGAAATTTTAAAAATGAGCACATAAAAAGTTAAAAATTTCTAAAATATAAAATGAAAAAATGAAAAATATATTATAATTTTACTATAATAATATTAAAAGTAAAGTAAAATGACAAGAAATGATAACATGAACAATAATTAACTAATAACATAGGAATCAAAACAAAAAAAAAGTTAATTGTGTTTTAGATCCATTTTTATCTTAAAACGTCTTCAAATAAAGTGATGTGAATTATCAGAGCTGGAGTGAGGTCTTTACATTTCTTAAATTTTTGTTTTTCCACTTGGGTCTCGACTGCACTGAACAAAATAAATCTGAGCGTTAGTAAATGTAACATAATTAAATCTGTTATATTATCAACAAAAAATATGTTTCTACCTTTACATGAATATATCTAGTTTTTAATTACTCCACATTTGTTCAAAATACAAGACATTGTGTATTTTTTCCTTAATATAATTTATTTATTTATGTAATTCCAACTAATCTTTTTAGGTACACCTGCACAACAAACAAAAGTCTTGTTATATTTACTAGGGTTTTAGTCACTACCTGTCAATGCTCTTTCTACAGTCTTGGTTCATGCAGCTTTCCTATAGGCTCCTGGTACTATATATTTGCATATTGGGTGTGGCCTCTCCCTTACTTACCATATTTGTGTTGTCTGTTGCCCAAAACTACCTTATCCTAGTCGTGCAGTAATTATAATATACATGTTGATTGGCAGGTTTCAGTGTTGTAGAGCTGTGAGAGCACATTAACTTTATTCTGTGTTTCTAGTGATCACAGTATGCTGGCTTTGAGCTCCAGAGTTCACTCTTTACCCAGTTTACTCCTGTACTGCTCCATTATTATACTGTCAATATTGGCAGTTAAATAATAATATACTAAATATGTTGAGAATACCTGTGGTTAACTTAAAATGATAAACCATGTGAACATTACTAAAGTTTTATTAACTTGAAAGTGTGTGTCAAAATAAAGATCAATTGTTAGTTTATTTGACTTAACAGATCACTTTTTAAAAAGAACAAATTAAACACTTAAGTTGAGTTAACTCAGCTTTTTAAGTCAGCAGTGTACAAGAGAAAATTAAGTTGACAGTACTTAAAAGAGTCCATTGACACTACATGTGAAATTTACGTTGACACTACCTGAAAAAGTATGTTAGCCCTACTTGGGAAAATTAAGTTGTAACTATTTGAAAAAGTATGTTAGCTCTACTGGAGAAAATTAAGTAGTAAATACAATGACTACTCTTGCTTGATCTACCTAATTATCTGATGCAAAAAAGTAGACATGATTTTTTTAAGTAGATCAAGCACACTATTTTTTTCAGTGTGCCCTCATAAACACTCTCAAAACAAATTGTCTGAAACTGGCAAGAACTGGCATCTTTATGTGCAAAGAACTTCATGAACATGTTTTATATAGCCCATAGACCTCTTTTTAACTTAAAAAAAAAAAAAGTTTAATATGTCTCCTTTAAAATAAAAAAATATCCAGTATCAGTTGGATGAAAGGATGAAAGGAAATTTCTCATCTTGAATAAATAAGCTATGAATGAAAATTAATTACAGATAATGGAGCATATATAGCATATAAGCCACGCAAGCTGTATTAGTGCTCAGTGTGTGTGTGTGGCTCTCTTCCCCTGAAGTTCATGCACTATTGATTAGGCATCCTTTCTGCTGATGCTCATGTTAAAGCTCACAAGTGTTTGACCTCATTATTTGCAAATTCATCAGAATGATGGTGTAGCCCTGGCGGATTTGTCCTCTGTCTAAGCAACCTACTTATTTCACTCATCTGCGCTGACCTTCTGACCTCCACACCTCCAGACCTCCAGAAAGAATTATTTTCATTTATTTCGACTTTCTCTTCTTCTCTCTCTGCCTCTCTATCTCTCTCTCTATATCTCTCTCTACAAATGTTTGATCATAAAGTGTACATACTTGGGGTGTGCCATATTGTATCGTACATAAGGTCACCCAAAAGTAGTGTGAAAGACTGGTGGAGAAACATTTAAGCTGTGATTAAAAACCAGGGTTATTCCACAAAATATTGATTTCTGAATATCTTTTGTTTTTGCACTATTTAAGGTCTGAAAGCTCTACATCTTTTTTGTTATTTTGATTTCATGTAAAAAAAAATGCTCTAAATTACAAAATTACAAAATTAATTATTTATTTGTTAGTAGTTTATTGAATTAAACCAATATTTATTGTTTTGTATTTATAAATAGTAAAGTCTGAAAAATGGATCATTTTTAATTGGTCTCTTAATATTTCCATAACTGTATGTTTGTGCATATGTTTTTGCATGTATTTACAGCTCTGGTGAAAATTAAGAGACCACTTTAGTTTCTGAATCAGTTTCTTTGATTTTGATATTTCTAGGTATATGTTTAAGTAAAATGAACATTGTTGTTTTATTCTATAAACTACAGACAACATTTCTCCCAAATTCCAAATAAAAATAGTCACGCCCTTGCTCTGTTTTTCCTGTGTTTCTGGTCTCCCCTTGTTTTCCCCAGTTATTTTCCGTCACATGTGTCTAATTTGTAGCTCTGCCTCCTCGTTACCTGTTTCCCCAGGTGTGTGCTTCCTGTGTGTATATAGAGTCCCTTTATGTCAGTGTTTCTTAGTCGGTCTTTGTACCTTCCTCTGTTGTTTTGTTTATCTGGGTTTTCTAGCTTTATTGCACTCTACTTAGTCCTTGTTCATTTATTGTTTATTTATCCCCGCACTGTTTAGTTCTGTAAGATTTCAGTTCCTCGTTTGTTTCTTTGTTTATTA
The DNA here is from genome assembly GCF_023375975.1 of Astyanax mexicanus. Classification (NCBI taxonomy): domain Eukaryota; kingdom Metazoa; phylum Chordata; class Actinopteri; order Characiformes; family Acestrorhamphidae; genus Astyanax; species Astyanax mexicanus. The sequence goes on along the minus strand of NC_064425.1, from coordinate 28,504,601 downwards.
CTCCTTGTTTGTTTGTTTATTATTTATTTAATTATTAAAATCCAGCTTACTTGCGTTTACGTCCGCCTCCTGCCTGCAGTTCATTACAAAAATATTATCATTTGGAGAATTTATTTGCAGAAAATGTGAAATGGCTGAAAAAAAAAAGATGCAGAGCTTACAGACCTCAAATAATGCAAAGTTTAAAAAAAAACAAGTTCATATTCATAAAGAGTTTTATAAGTTCAGAAATCAATATTTGGTGGAATAACCCTGGTGTTTTTAATCACAGTTTTAATCATGCATCTTGGCATGTTCTTCTCCTCCACCAGTCTTACACACTGCTTTTGGATAACTTTATGCCTGCACTCCTGGTGCAAAAATTCAAGCAGTTCAGCTTGGTTTGATGGCTTGTGATCATCCATCTTCTTCTTTGTTATATTCCAGAGGTTTTAAATTTGTTAAAATCAAGAAAAAACATCAAACCTCTTTTTTTCAGAAAGTCCAAAGCTGATCTTCTCCACATCCTGTTAATGTATACCTCCATGTTACTCACTGTTATAGTTCAATTATCGCTGTTAATAAATGAATTTCTCCATCCCTGCTTCTCGCCGCGACTCGGCCGCATACATTTTTAATGCAGCATTGATCCGTGTGGAATTCCCTGTGGAGAATCAATCACGGCCGATCGATAGAATGCAATATGCCAGTGCTCCTGGTCGGCATTAGATGTGTGTTTTATCAAACATGCGAACTTTCGTCGTCTCGGCTGAGGCTGCGGCAGCACCGCTCCCAGCTCAGGAACTTAATGCATTGCTAATGTGTGTTGGGATGTAACGCTGCTGCAGCTGATTATTGACCATTGTAAATGATGTTAACAGAAGTGTCCCTTATAGTTGGGTCCGTCTGAAGATGGATATACAGTACATGATGCATACAGACACACACACACACACACATACACACACCTCATCCTGACAGCACATTTGTTACATTGAACAGTTTAATTTCCAGTAGCGACGCATCTACAGAGTTCAGGAGATGACACATTCTGTCTGTGGCCTTGTTTACTGTGGTTTTCCAAGCATTCTGTGGGCCCTCCCCAAGTCCCTGGACTGTCATGACCCCTCCCGCTGTCAGTGGTATAAATGATGCCCTACCTATGAATTGTCTGTCTCGTGCTGTACAGTATTTATTAAAGCTTAGCGATTCCTTACTTTCAGAAGAGCAGTTTATTAAAAGTTGGGGAGCAAAGTCCTCATCTTAAATCACAAGAGTGTCCTCAGTCCCCCCCAGCCATTCAGCCAACCAGACGGCCTGCCTGCCTCCGCCTGCTCTCTGTCTTTGGATGCCTCACCCTTAAACACCACCTCCCCCCCCCCAACCTTCACAGGGGCTTGGAAAATGTCGGAGAGCTGTCAACCCTGTCAGCTCGGCCTGAGAGGTGGAGGGAACTTGTCATTGTGATGAAATTCCAGAATGTATTTTCAAACCTCCTGTCTTGGAGGCTGACACCAGCGCTCCTCCCCTGGTAGATTTAATGCCCTGTACAGACTCCCAGGGTGTTGCTTCTGCAACACAGTGCCAGGCCGGCCTGCAGAGCTTTTAATCTGGCATGAAATTTACGTCCGTTCCAGAATGAAGCCCAGGAACGTTCCGCCCGAGCTACAGCAGCGCTTAGAATCCAAACCTGACTGATGCCTGGCACAATTACTTTTAAAATCCCACTCTACCACAATCAGACCCTGTTTAAACTCAACTCGAACTCAGCCATCGTCTGAAATCTGAGTGAAATTCTATTTTTGCTTAAATTTCAGTCACGCCACAGATCAGGGGTCGGCAATTAAGTCGGCAGTCAGATATTCTACAAGTCATTGTTGGGTTTGGGTAGAAGGAGGGGGTTTAAATGAAGTGTAATGGGATGGGGTGCTACAGACTAGTAGCTCTCCAGCCCAGAGGGTTGTTGAACCCAATTGCAGAACAGTTGATCTCAAAGAAGGTAAACCCAAGAAGAAAGGAAAAAATAAATAAATATAAACACCGCTCCTGGGATCGAACTTGTGATGTCAGGGTTGTGGTCCATGACACTACTGCTGCCCCGGTTAGTGAATTGGGACACAGCTGGGAAAAACTGCCCTTATAAGGAGATAGGGAGCCCGAGAATAAGCGGAAGTCACGCCGACAAAGAGAGACAGGGGAGGCATGTAAACAAAAGCTCGCCAGAGAAGCATTTTATTTATTTATTTATTTATTTATTTATTTTTTCATTATCATACATTGTAGTTCAAAAAACCTCACAGGCCAGATGTTTCAAGCTTGCCGGCCACATCTGGCCCGCGGGCCGCCTATTGCCGACCCCTGCCATAGATGTATGTGTTGAGTTTTTTTTTTTTACTTGTTGATTGATATAAGGTATGAATAGTAAGTATGAGGCTTTAGTTAGTGAATTAGTTTAGTGAAATATGCTCAGGCAGGGTTCTCCAATAGACTATTACCACCCAGTTATTGATGTTCCGTTGTGCATCTGTAGAACACAAATCATCTTAGGAGACCCTATGCGTATAATCATCTTATAATCTACCACATGCATTAACTTGACTGAATTTTACCCAATTATACAGGACAAAGTGTTGAATTAACTTCCACTTTGAAAATGTTACTTTAACATCCTGCCAGAGTTCTTTTTTAACTCACATTTGTATTTGTTTAACTCCTTCAATTGTTACGGGAACACTGACAAAACTACAATAAATCAGATGAAGATTAGTAAAAAACATATGATTATTTGTTATTGAATTATTGTTTAGAGAAGATTAGCTTGTGTTTTCGGTTCCTAATACAGAATAAAACAACCCCTGCTTACATCCTGCCAAAAAGTTACATCTTTACTATTAGCCAGGCCCCCAGCTTTTCCCTTCCAAAACGTGCCACCGGAAGTGTGCTGCTGAGGGATGAGAGGACCATTTGACCAAAGCTATCCATTCACTTCCATTCATTTTGGGGTGTCTTTGGACCAATAATAAATGTATTTCCAAGCCGTTTGCGATTATGACACGGCCCGTGTTCTTTTCTACAAAGAACGGATTTTCTGCCATTTGATCCATCATAATAATGATCTGTTCATAGCTTTAGAAAATAACGTTTTTATACAACTATGCTAACGTTGACGTGAAAAACACGCGACCCGAAATACCGTGCTGTAATGTCTGGAGAAGTTGCTCCTTATAATTCAAAAGTACAGAGCCGATTGCCGTCAAACTGGGTCAAAGTAACCTCGTATCATGCAAATATAATACTACTACTAACAGTGATAATACATTGTAGATAGTTGGATAGTAGTAAACAGAAGTAAAATAGGCCATTAGAATTATAATGTATAGACAGAACTATAGTTTATATTACATATTTATTATTATCATTACTGAGTTTCTAAATGCTTGTTATATAGACAAACTATGAATATTCTTCAGTAAATCCGTGGACTAATATTGGATATCTGTAATTCTAGTTTATATCTGCTGTTCATTCAATAAAAGCCTCATTCTGGGAAGGAATGGAGCTTTTCTCACTGTGGACTGAATAGTTCTGTGCAGCTGCTATAAACAGTACGTTTTTTTGCACGGCACCCGGAAGATTCGCGTCATGCAGGCGCCTGCGCGATCTCTCACTTTCCTGGTTAACGCCCCACGAGAAGCCGATCAGGAAGTGACACGATTGGCCTCGCCTGGCTCCGTTAAAATCAGCGGGATGGCTTGGTCCAGTTAATATATACTGTCAATGCTATTAGCCCCTGACATCATTTATTTGCATAATGGGCATGCCCTGCCCCACCCCCACCCTCAACTTACCATTATTGTGGAGTCTAGCCTACCAGAGGACCTTGGATATCCAATGTTTATAAGTTTGCTGGTTCAACATGTGACTACATTCTGTTCTAAATGGGGGGAGTTGCAAGGCAATAAATTTACAGAATCATTGTTGATAGTGTTTTGCTGTTTGTTTATATTGGTTGCTAGAGATCCCATGCATTTGAATTGTGTATGACTATTGTAAGGAGTGATTATAGCTCTTTTACTCGTTTATATTTATGCCTGAACTTTGTTGTTCTTATAGGAAATTAATATACTTGTTAAACAGTTAACTCAGAAATAAACATTTGGTGGAATAACCCTGGTTTTTAATCACAGTTTTCATGCATCTTGGCATGTTCTCCTCCAACAGTCTTACACACTGCTTTTGGAAAACCTCTACTTCTTCCAGAGGTTTTCAATTTGGTAAAATCTTAGAAACTCATCATTTTTAAGTGGTCTCTCATTTTTTCTAGAAACTTATGTGCCATTTAAGGCGTGAATAATCAAGTTCTGGAAATAAAAAAAATTGTAGAGTTTGAGAGATTGAGAGCTTTAATCGCTGCTGGTTATAACATTACACTGACTGTACCTTCACTGAACGCATTCAGTCTGCTTCTGTGAGCTAAGCGAGCCGGAGAAAGCTCCCCACTCAGAGTTATTGAGTCCCATCAGGCAGAAGCCTCCAGAAAGCATTTCACCGCGCAACATGAAAAGCGATCCTATTTTCGGAGAGTGGGAGAGAGCAGAAATATTTTATTAAGGGGCATCTGACTCCAGTCTGAGAGCCGCACTCAGCCCCTTATTCCACACCAGCCATATTCTGAGCTGCTTATGAGGCCATAAATTACCTATTGACCTCCTCATAATGCTCACTCGATATTGTGGTGATCAAAAGTGCTACTGAAGTGTCAGGCAAGCCCAAGTGCTGGGCCTGATGGAGACGGTGCGGGTGCCAGGTAGGGAGCTGGGTGGGCTGGGGAGCTTCAGAAGTAGCTCAGCAGGTGTGGAGGGCCTGGAGAATGAAGATGAAGGTCATCAGTGTGCTGCTTTCAGAGTTTAGCTCTTCCTCTTTTTCTTTTTATATGTGTAGATTGTTCTAAGGTAGCAGCGGGTTACTGTGGGGTGTCCTCAGATACACTTGAAAAAAAATTAATAAATCAACGCAACAGTTTGCAATAGGATTTCGGAGTTGCGTTAACTTCTTGTAGAATTACATTGATTCAAAAAAGTATTTTAAGTATGGTGAATTAGTTTTTCAGTTATAGTAGAAGGCATTTTTAAATAGCATGAACTCACTATTTCTTATCTGTCTTATTGTCAGTCATATAAGTATTGCAGCAGCCCAGATATGACCAGCTGAACCCAGACATCATATAATCTATATATACATATATATGCAATGCAAAAGACAGTAACTTGCTCTTATAGCCTTCAACACTGAAGTCAGGCAATTATAACTATATAAGACACATGTGAATCCCAAGAGAAGGCAGCAGTCTGTGAAGAATGTCTACACACTGATGGCGAGTGAGAGATGGGAGGACACGCCCACTATGCAAATAGCTGGAGCAACATCAGGTGAAAACTCCTGCATAATTGCTTAGTAGACCCTGTTCAACTAAGGAGTAAAACTGAGCATGTGCAGTAGTGCAAAGTAGTTGGCTTGACCTCAACTAGAGTTCAACTACAAATTGTACGTTTTGAAACACAAATGATTTAGTTACAACAAATTTTAACAAGAAATAGTGTTAGTTGAGGCGACATTAGGTTAAGTTTACTTAACATATGTTTTATACTTAACACAACATGTACCTTTTTCCTATTGGTTACTGGCATCATTTATTTGCATTATGGGTTGTCCATGCAACCTTCAGTCACCATCAGTGTGAAGTCTTGCACACCAGGGCTACCATTTATGCAGGCAATTATGTTTGAAATTATGTTTAGAACTGCTGGGCTGTGTTCCTGAGGAATTTGTTTGATTTAAGTTGCAGCTTTAATGTGATTTTCAAGATGGAGTAGTCATAATTCTAGACTTTTGTAAGTTGACGTTTTATATTTGTAATCTAAAACACTCTTCCTTTCTGAAGTATTTATCCCTTTTATCTTGGGTACCCCCTTAGAAATAAATCCTACTGCTTCTGAAAACTGCAGCGTCATTGCTCTGTGGTGAAGATTTGTGATCAATTGTGTAAAAAAAATTTATAATCTCTCCTTCAAAGTTTCTCCTGTGACTCTTCTAGTGCATTATTTCTCTATTCTCAGTCTCAAACCTGAAGTGTAATCCAGTGTTCGTCAGTGCTTGAGTTTGTCCGCGGTGTGTGTACTCGAGGTCAGCGCGTGATATGAATGCACACGCTTGTAATCAATGTTTTGAATGATTAATTCGCTCAATCAGTCGACTCAACCCAAAGCGTCTGAACACCAAACAGATCACATGATTATTTTACGAAATATCAGCAGAGTTTTTGTATGTTCCAGCTTTTAAATGCCTTACTTTCTATCTGGAAAAAAATAAGAGAGCACTTAAAAAGGATAAGTTTCTCTGATTTTATATCATTTTATACCTCTGGAATATAATCAAGAGGAAGATGGATGATCACAAACCATCAAACCAAACTGAACTGCTTGAATTTTTGCACCAGGAGTAAAGGCATAAAGTTATCCAAAAGCAGTGTGTAAGACTGGTGAAGGAGAACATACCAAGATGCATGAAAACTGTGATTAAAAACCAAGGTTATTCCACCAAATATTGATTATTTCTGACTTCTTAAAACTTTATGAATATAAACTTGTTTTCCTTGCATTATTTGAGGTCTGAAAGCTCTGCATCTTTTTGTTATTTCAGCCATTTCTCATTTTCTGCAAATAAATGCTGTAAATGACAATATTTTTATTTGGAATTTGGGAGAAAGGTTGTCCTTAGTTTATAGAATAAAATAACAATGTTCATTTTACTCAAACATATACCTTGTTTTTACAGGTAAACCTAGTTTTATCCATTTTTTAGGTCATAATTGCACTAATGTTTAGCTGCCTGATTACATGATTGTAAGACATACGAGCAAATTACCTTTTTTTCTCCTTTACAAACAGACAGTCAACTAGTGTGCAAAGTATTAAGAAACATACATGCATGTTCAACTTTTGAACAGAAGTCAATAATATATAATATATAATAATACATAACCAAATAAAGCAGGGTAAAATATCTACAAACACGTAACTATTCTTAGACTACCCAAAGGGAGGTAGCCTGGTTGACTCTTGTGTTATCGGTAACACACTGATGGCAAGTTATAGGTAAAGGAACTTGCCCATTATGCAAATAAATTATACCAGGAACCAATAGAGAAGATGTATTGTTTGAATAATGTATTAAGCAATGTTAAATAAACTATATCTATTAATTTTTCACTTAGAAAATATTTACTCAAAATCTGACGTAAGCTCTAGTGCACATTCTTACTGTATCTAAAGCTAACATTGCTCAGTATGGGGGTGAATTTGAGAGACATGTTCTCTGCATGCAGTCTTTAAAGTGGAGTGTGACCGGAAGCAATGGGAGTTATAGGCCCTAATAAGAACCCAGTCAATTCAGTTCCACAGTTCCAAAGGCGCATGACAGCCTAACGATCAGGCATCCACTGGCTTATTTGCCTCACTGCATACTGTTCATTTCTACAGAGAGAGCACACCATGGAGGAGGTTGTTATGTCATACATATACACAGCGTCACACACAGATAAAAAATGCCTTTTAGAAAGGGAGGAGAAGGTGATAACTGCAGCATCAAAATTTTATTTGCGCACAACATCATTCAGTCCACACACAATAAAGAAGTGTAGTCTTATTGGTATAGTTTTAATTAATAAACTTCAGTTAAACTTGTGTTAGCAGACTCAGATACAATGTCATGTATTACACTGACATACCAAATGTCACTAGATACACTGTAAACCCTAATAAATTAAGGTAATTTGTTGCCTCAAATGAATAAAGTTTTCAAACTCACTTTTATTTTTGTAATTTATAATTTACCGTATTGAGTTGAGTAAAGGTTCATCTTTAAGTTCAACAGACAACACAAGACCACAAATACTCAACACACAAAATGTGGTGAACCTAAAACTTAATTTTTTAAGCTAAAGTAACAATTACACAACTGCTCTATCTTACTTGTTTAAGAAGTACCACTAAAAAAATCCAAGTAAACAGTGACATCAACATAGACTCATTACAGGATGCAGTAGACAAAACAAGCTCACATTAGTTTTCTTTTTTTCAAAATCATTATTTCACATAAATTACCTGTAGAGTAAAGAGCATTAAGAGTAGGGGTGGATGATATGACCCTAAAATAATATCACAATATGTCTTGATTTTTTGTGATAACAATACTCTTGGCAATATGATAAAACACTGAATTAAAAAAAATATATATTTCAAGAATACACTACCTGCAACAAAATGAAAATTAATAATGGTATTATTGCATACGATATGTTATGGCACACCCCTAACTAAGATAAAATATAAACATTAAAAATACAAGAATTTTATCAGATTTGTAACATAAGTCAATGATCCAGAATGTCATGATACTAATAATAATGCACTCCATATATCTCCATATATCCAGAATTAAAAAAAAAAAAAAAAAAAAAAAAAAAAAGAGTTACTGCAGCTCTGAAAACGATGCTTGTTCTTATAGTAAACAACACAGAAATCAAACACTTAATCATAACATATCTGCAATAAATTGACCCAAGGTAACCCAGGGGGAATCACTACACACTGATGGTGAGTATCAGAAAATTTGAGACACACCCAGTATGCAAATAGATTGTGCCAGAAGCCAATGGAAAAGAAGCTGTTAACGACAACAGACTAAACTCAGTTATTATAAGTTGATTACACAGAGTTACTGCAGCTCAGAAAATAATGCTTCCTCTTACAGTTTACCTGCCAAAAACGGATCATGACATTTCAGTAAGACACGCCCATTGTATCTACTACTTAATTTTCTCCAGTAGTGCTAACATACTTTTACAAATAGTTACAACTTCATTTTCTCAAGTAGTGCTAACATACTTTTTCAGGTAGTGTCAACTTAAAAGAGTCCATTGACACTACATGGGAAATTTAAGTATTGTCAACTTTTCTCTTGTACTCTGCTGACTTAAAAAGTTGAGTTAACTCAACTTAAGTGTTTAATTTGTCCTTTTTAAAAAATGATTTGTTCAGTCAAATAAACTAACAATTCATCTTTATTTTAACACTCACTTTCAAAGTAATAAAACTTTAGTAATATTCACATAATTTATAATTTTAGGTTAGCCACAGGTATTCTCAACATATGTAGTATACTATTGTTTAACAGACAATACAGACAGTATAATATTGGAGCAGCATAAGAGTAAACTCAGTAAAGAGCTAAGTCTGTAGCTCAAAGCCAGCATACTGTGATCATGAGGAACACAGAAAAAAGTTAATGCGCTCTAACAGCTCTACAACACTGAAACCTGCCAATCAACATGTATATTATAATCACTGCACGCCCAGGATAAGGTAGCTTTGGGCAACAGACAACACAAAGATGGTAAGTAAGGGAGAGGCCACACCCAATATGCAAATACATGGTACCAGCAGCCTATAGGAAAGCTGCATGAACCAACACTGTAAAAAGAGCATTGACACAGGTAGTGACTAAAAGTTAGTTGAAATCACATTTTATCGGCTCAACAAACATTTTTAAGTTTTCAGGTTGAGTTCTGTGAACTCAATTTATTGAGTTGTGCTGGCCGATAAGTTTACTCAACTTAATAATATTAGTTCTCCTGACTAAAACACAGAATTACTTTTAGGGTGTTGGAGTCCGGAGATAGGCGTGTCCCTTTTTTTAACCAATAACTTAAAAACGAAGTTGAATAAACTTTCAACACAAAAGTCCCAAAGTAGTAGTTTCTTGATGGTCACACCACATGATATTCTAAAGAATAAAGAGAGCGTCTGACAAAGTTTGCTTGTATATTACGATGGAAATAAAACTACAAATGATTTGCAGTTTTGTACAGGATTCACTGCGCATGCGTAGATCCTGTAAGAGACTTTTTCAGTTTTGCTTCTCACAAAAAGAAAGAATTAACAAACAAAAACGTTGTACATTTTACTTTGGCATTTAGACTGAAATTTACAAATGTATTTGACGACAAACAATTACAAATAAACACCCAGTAGTGCATGTAATTGTATATGAAATTCTTAAGTAACTAGACTCTACTAGATTATTCTTGTAGATAGTACTTTAATACATTTAATTCAATTTACAAAGTCAAAAAAATCATTTTTTACAGTGCAGTTAAAGTAGGTAGTAAGTATTTTGAATGTACTGGTTCATCCAGAGACGTTACAGTGTAAGTAAAGGGAACTTTCTCTCTAAAACGTGGGCTGTATTATAAAGCGTTACTGATTTTTCCGTCCCTCAGAGGTCAGTACAGATATCTTAAGCTTCCACTGTAATGTACGTGTCAAAAGTCACGGGACACAATACTTTTACAGGTAGGCCTATTTACATATCAGTATACAGTACTTTTTGTACTTGAATAACCTGAACTTCCTCAATCTTAACACTTTGAAACAATGTGAAACAGCCATCAGCTAAGAGGATAATGCCTGAAATGTGATTTGCACAGGATAAGTGTGCTGTTCTTTTTCAGACTGCAGTAATTCCTGTTGCTGATCACCTGTGTTCAGAAGCAATGGAGCGTGCTGTCGTTAGAGCGTGATGTTAAAATTGGCCTGGCCCTTTCTTAAAACGAGTCTATATAAACAAGCCTGTTTTGTTTGTGGAGAGCATCATGTTCTAAATGGTTCGTCACCTTACTTTTAATCTAATTTGACATTGAGCTCTCCTGCACTGCTTAAACTGCAGTTTCATTATGCCGGTACCATGTGGCTTCTCACGCGGCGCCCGACAGTATACTTCATTAGCAATATGCTCTGCAAATATGCTGTCAACACAGTCGTTGGGAAATTGTTTTCTCGCGCAGTTCGGAGAACACATTGTTGTAATGGAGGGTGTTTTTGGTGTGTGTGTGTACGGGAGAAAGAGGCAGGAGGAGTGGTGAGCGAGGACTACAGGAAGTCATTAGACGAGTCCGTTAATTGAATGTGCGAGATGGAGCGTGGCGTGCGCTTGTCTGAGGAGCAGACGACCTTGAGTGCAGATGCGGGCCTTAATTAGCACGCACTCAGGTGAACCCCTCCAAGCCAAATGAGGAGGAGAGTCCCGCCCCTCCGCTCCTAATGGAGACTCCGCTGATGCTCTATCACTCTCTCTCTCTTTCTTTCTCGCTCTGTGTTTTCAGTTACGGAGGGAGTCGCTGATGATTGTTTCCAAACATTGTCCTTGCTGTGATGGAATGCTAAACAGTTTTGGGCTGCCCAAGAAAGAAAGGAAAGTTTAATTTACTCAGAACTAAGTTTTTTTGTAGTAGTAGTAGTTTATTTGTAGTGTATTTTGACATATCTACACTGAAAAAAATAGTGTGCTTGATCTACTTAAAAAATCATGTCAACTTTTTGCATCAGATAATTAGGTAGATCAAACAAGAGTAGTCATTGTATTTACTACTTAATTGTCTCCAGTAGTGCTAACATACTTTTTCAAATAGTTACAACTTAATTGTCTCCAATTTAATAGTGCTAACATATTTTTTTAGGTAGTGTCAACTTAAAAGTCCATTGACACAACATGGGGAATTTAAGTATTGTCAACTTAATTTTCTCTTGTACACTGCTGACTTAAAAAGCTGAGTTAACTCAACTTCAGTGTTCAATTTGTCCTTTTTTAAAAATGATCTGTTTTGTGAAATAAACTAACAATTCATCTTTATTTTAACACACATTTTCAAGTTAATAAAACATTAGAAATAATCACATAACTTCTCATTTTAAGTTAACCATCAGTATTCTCAACATATTTAGTATATTGTTATGTAACTGCCAATATTGACAGTATAATAATGGAGCAGTACAGGAGTAAACTCAGTAAAGAGTGAACTCTGTAGCTCAAAGCCAGCATACTGTGATCACTAGAAACACAGAATAAAGTTAATGTGCTCTCACAGCTCTACAACACTGAAACCTGCCAATCAACATGTACCGTATTTTTCGGACTATAAGGCGCACCGTATTATAAGACGCACTATCAAAGAACGCCTATTTTCTGCTATTTTTCCATACATAGGGCGCATCGCATTATAAGGCGCGTTAAGTGACACTAGAAAGGGTGCCTATATCAAAGTGAACAGGGGTGGCGCCATGTTTCCCTTCCCCCACCGGGGGTGGTCGCTTGCCGGTGGAGCGTCTCAGTATACAAATCTAGCTATTTCAAAGTCAAACGAGTGCTGGATATTAATCTACACAGATTCCTCTCCTGAAAACTGTTTATTTGGGTGAGTAACGTGCTTCAGTTTATTTACAGTAAGCTTAGATTTCCAGATGTCCACTAAGGCTTGCTGCACCAGCGTTAGCATAGCTATCCGCTAGCACGCTAGCTAGTCACCTAAACTAGTAAAGTTAACCCAAACTTAAACGACAGCGTTACACTGAGTAATCCTGCGTGTTCTGGTAAGACAGTGAGATATTAGCTAGCGATTCGTCCCCCGTAGCTTGTTTTAACACGGTAAACAAGCAGATTACAGGCTGATAAAACTCACCTCTGAGAGAGTTAGCGCTTAGCATCTAGCTAATGCTAGCCAGGCAAAGCAGCACAGACTTACAGGCCGATAACTCACCTCTGAACGGTGAACGCTTAGCGATTAGCATCTAACTCTAATAATACTGCTCCAGCAGTATTAAAAGTGCTAAATTTAGAAAATACTGATCTCTGAACAGTGAAAAAGCTAGCTAGCTAAGCGGTTAGCATCTAGCTATTGCTGCTCCAGCCTCGGAGCGGCACGGCTCTGCACGGAGTGTGTGTTTACTGCTCCTTACAACCTGACGAGTAAAATTTAGATAATACTGATCTCTGAACAGTGAATAAGCTAGCTAATGCTATTTGCTGCTCCAGCCTCGGAGCTGCACGGCTCTGGACTCTGTATAGCACTGAAACTCTGTATAACGCTGCACGGAGTGTGTGTTTACTGCTCCTTACAACCTGACGAGTAAAATTTAGATAATACTGATCTCAGTGAATAAGCTAGCTAGCTTAGCGGTTAGCATCTAGATAATGCTATTGCTGCTCAGCCTCGGAGCTGCACGGCTCTGGACTCTGTATAGCACTGAAACTCTCTATAACGCTGCACGGAGTGTGTGTTTACTGCTCCTTACAACCTGACGAGTAAAATCCATACAAAAGGCGCACCGTATTATAAGACGCACTATCAATTTTTGTGAAAATTAAACGTTTTTAAGTGCGCCTTATAGTCCGAAAAATACGGTATATTATAATTACTGCACGCCCAGGATAAGGTAGCTTTGGGCAACAGACAACACAAAGATGGTAAGTAAGGCAGAGGCCACACCCAATATGCAAATATATAGTACCAGGAGCCTATAGGAAAGCTGCATGAACCAAGACTGTAGAAAGAGCATTGACACAGGTAGTGACTAAAACCCTAGTAAATATAACAAGACTTTTGTTTGTTGTGCAGATTTGTTGTGTACCTAAAAAGATTTGTTGGGATTACATAAATAAATTATATTAAGGAAAAAATACACAGTGTCTTGTATTTTGAACAAATGTGGAGTAATCAAAAACTAGATATATTCATGTAAATGTAGAAACATATTTTTTTGTTGTTAATATTACAAATTTATTTATGTTACATTTACTAATGCTCAGATTTATTTTTTTCTCATAAACACTCTAGTCTAAACGTTTTTTAAAAGATATATTAGGTGGGAATATATATAAAAGTCTATACATTCAAAAATAAGTAAAAAAAAAAAAAAAAAAACAGGCGTTTGGTAAAATTTTGACCAAAACATGATCAGTTCCAGAAAAATATAACAATTCTGCTTCATTTTACATTTTAAATGATTACATTTTTGAGCAGCCGTATGGCTTCTGGAGTAAAAGAGCTCTTGGCTTATGTGACTGTCTGATGTAATTAATGTGTTATAAGACCTGAAAGAGGAACTGAAAAAAACAGAGAAAAAACACACCTAAACAGCCTAGAGTAAAGGGTTAAGTAAACTACACTCCACTCTTTCAAGATCTTAATTAAATAATGTATCACCATAGTAACCTATACTTCCTTATTGGTTCCTAGCATCATTTATTTGCATAATGGGCGTGGCCCCATCACTTATTCACCATCAGTGTGCAGTATTGGCCACAAGAGCTACTTTTCCTTTTGTAAGGTACCTTTGTTTTGGTATTGTTGCTTTAATGTGCTAATTTTATGCGCATATGATTTTTTATTGTGTTGATTAAGCTGTTAAATCAACTTGAGGATGTTTCTTACACTAGTTAGGCAGCTAACTAGTGTATCATGTTGTGCAAACAGCAAGGTCAAGCATGTTCACACTGGTGATCATACCTTTGGTTAAAGTTACCAAAAAAAGGCAAAAAAAGTAAGTTGCCCTGACTTTATGTTACTATTAGTGTAAATCACCATTACAAAAAAAATAAGAATAGTGTGTCCTTTTAAGCAGAAGTTATTCAGTTGGGCTTCGTTAAGAGGGATTATTTTCATTAGCGGGCGCTGCACAGGAAGCAGTGTAATCAGTGTGCAAGTCTTCACTGGTTGGCTCAGCGGGGCACTCCAGAACAGTCTCATACATGGTGAACACTCGCGCTGCCATTCAAGCACATGATTGCAGAGCCTTCTCCCACAAACAGATCAAAGTGCTTCTGGTGTCTGAGTGAAGATATTGCAACATCACTCGGAGATGAAACGGGAGAGCGGGAATTTGGAAACTTTTTGGAAAACACATCATAAATGCTGCTCTACTGTCAGACAGCAGCAGAGGTAAGAGGATGAAACCAGAACAAGTATGAAAATTTAAGGACGCACCCTCAAACTGACGTGAAGCGCCAGACTTTCACAACAGCCCTGCTGCTCTTTTTTTGACCCTAGGTCATTCCTATAGGTCATTCTACGTACTGTATGTTCTGGACTATAAGGCGCACTTAAAATCCTTTAAATTTCCCAAAAATCTACAGTGCACCTTATAATCCAGTGCACCTTCTACCAGTCAGGTATTAAGGATCAGTAAACCATTCCGCTGAAGTACAGCGTTATAAGAAGTTTCTCCAGGACTACGGCTAGGTGCAGCAGCATTGGCATTAGTGGCAAACCTCGGTGCTAGCTCTTTTGCTATTCAGAGGTGAGTATACTGGACTGTAATCTGCATGTTTGCTGTGTTAAAACAAGCTACGTAGACAAACTGCTAGCTGATAGCGCCCTGGATTACCAGAACGCTCAGGGCTCCTCAGTGTAGTGCTATCGGGTGGCATTTATGTCCCGCTTAGACAAAATAATGTAAATCTAAGCTTACTGTAAATACTTACCCAAATAAAATAATAGTTTTCAGGAGAGAAATCTGTGTAGATTAACATCCAGCACTCGTTTGACTTTAAAAAAATATGTATTTTTATAAGAATTACAGTTTTGTTTACTTAGGCGCTTCTCCCAGCTTTCTCATTTGAAGTAAAACATGGCGACACCCTTGCTCACTTCGCTGTAGACATTCTTCTTCATTAACAGTGCACCTTATAATCTGCTGCACATTATGTTCCGCTCTGTGTACCGTAAATATGTCAAAATGTTTGTGGACACACACCTTCTAATGAATGCAGTGCAATTTAGTACTTTTTACTTTTGTCTAGTTCCTGGAAAGAAGTAATGCCAATAGAACAGGACTCTCTTGAAGAAAAACATGGACCTACTGGCACCATGTCTAATATAAAAAGCCAGGAACAATTGAACAATTGAGCAATTCCATTTACTAGTTTTGGGATGAGTCGAGGATGATTTCACTAATGCTGTTGCTGGTAAGTACAATCAAATACCCACAGCAATGTTTTAAAATCTAGTGGAAAGTCCTTCCTGGACAGCAGAAAAGTTAACAGTTAACAGCAAAAACATTGCTAATAAAGGGTTGCAAAGTTACAAATTGAATTTGGATTACAATATACTAGGGGGTGTGACGAGATCTCGTGGCATGCGAGATTAAAACGTAACGATATTTCTTGTCAAGTTTAGTGTGGACTTTTAAAGAGGGATCTGGCAACACAGTAGCTATACAGCGAGTGTGGTCGCTGCGCAGAGAGCAGCCCTCAGCAGAAGAGGAAAATTCGGGCATTTGCATAGAACAGAGGTCACTAATGGGCGGACCGCGGTGAGAAGTAAATACTGAGAAGTATTTAATTGTATACACGCTTTGCGGCGCAATAAATCACAGACCAATCACGTGTGGGGTAAGAACACCAAACGCTCTCTTCAGTCAGATCTGTGCAGACGTGGTAAGAAAAAAAATAAATCAATAAACACATCGCTTCTCACGCGGGATCGAACCCGTGTTGCCGCTGCTCCGGGTGTTGAATTGGGACGCGGCCGTGAAAAAACGCCTTTATAAGGAGATAGGGAGCATGAGAACGGGCGGAAACTAAAGTCACGCCGAGCGCGCTGGGCATAACTAAAGCGTGATATAGCACTCGTGATATTAGTGTCTCGTCACACCCCTACAATATACTATTGTATAATAAAAATTATTTTAAAAAGTATTTAATAGCGTGCAGTTGTACTTATGCACAAGTTTAGCTGCCAATGAATTTCTTGACAATGCAGTATATTTGCTACAAAAAAATTGTTTGCTTACCTGAAAAGAATACAGCAATTGCATTCCCAGACTACAACACTGTAACCAGACAAACTAAGCCAATAAAAAAAAATCTACGTACCCAAAAGAAAATTGCCTCAGTAGGCAAGAGTCCACACAGATGGTAAGTTAGGGGTGGGGGACATGCCCATTATGCAAATAAATGGTGTCAGGGGCCAATAGGAAAGACGCACCTTTTGTGTAAAAAGTGTTTTACATGTTTTATTGGGTCTGAGCTGTAGCTTAGCTACTAACAACCCATTTTTCTCTCAGATGTTATTGTTATATATACAGATAGCAGCTGTTTTTATAGGGTATCCCAAGATGCATTGCATTCTACAGGTTTACAACAGAACTTTGTTAACCAGTTATTTACTGTATAAATGCATTGTAAAAAAAAAAAAATACAGCAATTGGTTACATTGGTTACAAATGATTAAGCATGTGTCCCATTACTTTTGTCCACATAGTATATATATATATATATATATATATATATATATATATATATATATATATATATATATATATATATATATATATATATATAAATACCTAATGCATATCTAATATATATATAAATACTGTATATATCGTCATATCATCCCTGAATTGATTACAGTACATAGCCAGTGTGTCTTTACACATCCTAATGGCCACTTTAATGCGGCAGTATCAGAGAACTCAATTTAAAACTGAAATAAATGGGACATTTAAGGCGGTCTTTGAAATCTGTCCCCTGCCTGTTCACTTGACCTTGAATGATGACCTGGGGTTACACACGTGTTTCAGACGGTGTCATTTTAAATGTGTTTTTACTGTTCTGATATGTTGCAATTTCACTAAATGTCAATGGAGTGAATCAAGCATGTGAAATGTTAATGGCTTCCATATGGAATTTTAGATAATGTCCAGTTCTCCGTGAGGCAGCTGTCCGTCACATGTGTGTGACCACGTCCTTTGTCGATTTTCAGCTATTTCTCTGTGCGTTGTCGGTCAACCATGAGCATTTCATGGACTGATATTATAATCAGACATAGTTTTTCCATGTAGCTACTGGTCACTTTTTAAAAGAAAGGAAATACATGTGACATTCCACACAATGGAATAAATGGAAAAAGAAAATGAAGAGTTTTAAATGGTATACAAAAAGTATTATTATTCTGTGCTATAAATTCTGTCATATATATACTGTCATATACCGTATTTTTCACATTATAAGGCACACTTAAAATCCTTTAAGTTTCCCAAAAGTCCAGTGCGTGTTGTGTATGAATTTTACCAGGTATTTATCAGGTATTAAGAAGCAGTAAAGCCACTAATACAAGAGATTCAGTTTAGTATTAGCATTAGCCGCTAACTGCTATTTCCCCTTTCAGAGGGGAGTATTATCAGCCTGTAGCCTGCTGCTAACCCTGGCTAGCACTACTGGAGCAGCATTAGCATTGCCCACTAACCGTGCTTTCTATTTCCCTGTTCAGGGGGGGGGTATTTTCAACCTGTAGCCTGCTCCCAACCCTGGCTAGCACTGCTGGTTAGCTGCTAATGCTAATGCTCCAGCCTTAGTGCTGGAGAGATTCGGGAATCTAAGCTTACTGTAAATAAAAAGAAGGGCTTTACTTACCAAATAAACAGTTTTTTTTAGGAGAGAAATCTATTTTTACAGATTAACATCCAACGCTTGTTTGACTTTGAAAAAAGTCATTTTTACATCACAGTTTTGTTTACTTATCTTAGCTTCACTTAACTTTAAAGTTAGTTACCCCCCACCACCACCACCCAGTGGCGAGACCTGCTGAACTAGAAGTTCCTTATAGTGTCTCTTAAAAATGCATCTTATAATTCAGTGTGCCTTATGAATCAAAATAGACCAAAAAAAATAGAAGTTCGTTCATCATGCGCCTCATAAACTGTTGCACCTTATAGTCTGAAAAATACTAATCATATATAATCATTACTAATGCTTAAAACTATTACTTATTTGTTTTTTATTTTATATTATCATGTTGAAGTGAGTCAAATCTGATTTTTTTTTTTTGCTGTAATGTTACATAGATTACATCAAATCTTTTAAGTTCAAATGTGATCTTAAATCAGATTTGTATCCAATTCGTGGACAATGACATGTACAGTAGCACTTAAAAAGTTTGGACATACTTTTAAAATACATTGAAATACAAATCAGTTCAGGTAAAATACAGGAAGTAGCCATAGCCTAAAGGTTAAATAAACCAGCTGGATTGATCCAGGGCTGCGGTGCCCTTGAGAAAAGCGCCTAACCTTTAATTACTGCTCAGGTGCTCAGGTGGCTGCCCACTGTTTCAAGTGTGTGTTGTGTGTGCAGTGTTTATGAGCGTGTGTGTGTGTTCACTGCTTTGAATGGGTTAAATGTATAGGTTGACTTTAAAGCTGCGCAATATACACTGTAAGCCCAGATAATTTGAATTTACTAAAAAAAAAAAAAAAAAAATGAGGAAACCGGTTGCCTTAAAAAAGTAAAACAAAATGGGTAATAAAACCTAAAGTTAGCATAACTTAAAACATCAAGTTATTACAAGTAAAGGAGAAATTTATTATTATTATTTTTATTTTTGTTATACTGTAACACTGGATAAGCTGAGTTTAAAGGGGAAGTTGACTGGAAACTGTTGGACACACCCAGTATGCAAATAGATTGTGACAGAAGCCAATGGAAAAGAAGCTGCCAATGGCAACAGAATAAACTCAAATTGGAAATATCCAATTTTATGTAAAACAGACTTCAAACAACATATGGGTTTACACTGTAACACATCACAAAATGTTCAATCAAATTACATCTAAAAGTCCAATTAAATTAAATGCTACATTTTTTGCTGTTTGATACAAAATCTATTAGAGGCAGATTACTTTAACCTAGTGTAACTGGTTTTAATCCAGTCTTGGACACAAAGAATACATTATTAATATCATCATTTTTAATCATTTACTCATGCGTCATCTGTAATCCAAGACTTTGTAATATATATTTTTTAAATATATTGCAGAAAAAAATTATACACTCCTCAATTAATTCCATTAAACTCAATGAATTCCATTAAACTCAATGAATTCTATTGAACTGCTGTGCAGTAGAGGTAAAGTGTGCTTAATCAAACCATAATTATTTGCAAGCCTACAATATTACATATCAGATTGAATCATAATATTTAATTTATAAATATATACACACCAATCAAGCATAACATTATGACCACCTCATTTTTTTTAACACCCATTATCATTTTTTTGTAAAGTCAAATACAGAAGCTGTAAATCAGTTGTTGTACAGTTTGTCTTGGTCACCCTCTGGTCTTCTATAAGTGATCACAGGACGCTACCCACAGGATGCTCCCCAGTGGATGCTAACCACAGGATGCTGCCCCAGGATGCTGCCCACAGAAATGCCACCCACTGGATGCTGCCCACAGAAAGCTGCCCACAGGATGCTCCCCACTGGATGCTGCCCACAGGATGCAGCCTCCAGGATGCTGCCCACATAATGCTGCCCACGGGACGCTGCCCATGAGATGCTGTCTACAGGATGCTGCCCACAGAAATGCCGCCCCCTGGATACTGCCCACAGGAAGCTGCCCAGAGGATGCTTTCCCAGGATGCTGCCCACATGACGCTGCCCGTGGGATGCTGCCCACAGGAATGCTGCCCAACAGGATGCTCCACAAAGGACGCTGCCCACAAGATGTTACCCAGGATGCTGCCCACATGATGCTGCCCACGGGACGCTACCCACTGGATACTGTCCACAGGATGCTGTCCACATGATACTGTCCACAGGATGCTGCCCCCAGGATGCTGCCCACAGGATGCTGCCCACAGAAATGCCGTCCACAGGATGCTGCCCACCGGATACATCCTTTAGGATCCTGCCCACAAGATACGGCCCACAGGATGCTGCTCACAGGATGCTGCCCACATGGATACTACACATGTAAACTAGGAGGTGGTCATAAAGATAAATTATGAACAGTTGAATTAATTTACATTTTAGCAGCTTTAAACTGCCAAATGTTTTATAGGTTCTAGCTTTTCCTGGAACCACACACTGAAGCCCAGGACTTTTCTGCTCCAACTTTATTTTTCTGCCTTTTTAACAATGAGGTTGGGGATTTTGTGAAACTTTAAGTAGAAATGTATTAATAGGGATAGGTGGTAATGTAATGCAGTTTTTTTATATTTTGTCTTCAGAAGAAAGAAAGAAAAAAAGATTTCTAGGCAGCAGCTGCACAGAGACCTTCCATATTTGGAGCACAATAAATAGAATCTGCCTCTGATGACTGAAACTGAAGCTGAATAAACAATAGCTCAACATAAAATGGACATGCAGTGGATTAATTAAAACGATTTACTGTTTAATCATCTATTTCTAACATACAGTACATTTATGGTACACCTTCAATCAAGGCCAGTTGTCACATTATACCTACAATATTTATACATAGAGAACACTACAGTTTTATTAATGTATGCATGAACAGTGGTGTTAAAATGAAAAATTAAGACCTGTTAAGTGAATATTCACATCAACACACGTCCCACTACATTATACATACATGATCTAGCTCAGGACTACATTATAGGTATGTCTTAATTCAATCTAGGTCTATTTTAAGGAATTGTGTTTCAGCTGTTTTATTCCCAATCCAATTTGGAGTCTTTGGCACCTATTTTAGCAGTCTATACACTGTAAACCCATATGTTGTTTGAATTCAAATGATTAAAGTCTGTTTTGTATAAAATTGGAGATTTCTAAACATTACTCAACTATTTTGAGTTAGTTGAACATTTGTGGACACGTATACTGTAATATTCAAACTGAGATCTTTGAGTTGAACCAACTTATAATAACTGAGTTTAGTCTGCTGTCATCGGCAGCTTCTTTTCTATTGGCTTCTGTCACAATCTATTTGCATAGTGGGTGTGTCCAACAGTTTCTGACTAACACTCACCATCAGTGTGTAGTGATTCCCCCTGGGCTACTTTAGAAATAAATCAAGTTCCCCTTTAGTTGTAATAACTTGATGTTTTAATTTATGCTAACTGAAGTTTTCATTCACTGTTACTTAAAAAAATTTTAGCAAACCGGCTGCTTTAAAAAGTTAAGTAAACTCAACTCATCCGGTCTTACAATATAACAAAAATAAAAAGTTAAATAAACTTCCCCTTTAGTTGTTTACCTTAGGTAAACTTGTAGATCACCTATTATGATTAAATGCTTGGTTTTTGTTTTGTAGGTTGTAGAACAAGCATCATTTACTGAGCTGCAGTAACTCTGTGTTCTCGCTGTGCTCTCAGTACTTTTAATTCTTTACTGTTTTCTTTCTTCTGCTTTTCTATGAGTACTTATAAAAATAGCTGAATGAAACTGGAAAGAAGACTAAATACAAGTTCAGGAAAAAGTTCATTGTACTTAAAAATTATATTACATGAACTTAAAATTTATTAGGTAATCAGTTACAACAAAAGTTTTGAGTTTAGTCAACTTATCGTGTTTTACAAGATACACTGTAAACTCAGATTTGTTGAATTTACTTAAAAAAATTGAGGAAACCGCTTGCCTTCAAAAAGTTAAGTAATGGGTAATGAAAACTTAATTTAGCATAACTTAAAACATCAAGTTATTACAACTAAAGGGGAAGTTTATTCAACTTTTTATTTTGTTATATTATAAGACCGGATAAGATGAGTTTAGGACACCTGTTGCCTTAAAAATGTTAAGTCATGGGTAAAGAAAACTTAAGTTGGTTCAACTCAAAGATATTCAGTTTGAATGTATATGTGCCCACAAAACGTCTCAAAATTCAACTCAAAATAGTTGAGTATTGTTTAGAAATATTCAATTTTATGTAAATCATTTGAGTTGGGTTTACAGCGTAGCAGTGAACGTCTGACTGTTAACATCTGTCTTGTTTTTTTTTCCGGTCACTTGTGCACCTGTGTTTTTCGTTGCCAAGATAGCAATGGAACAGGAATTACACCATACACCTGAAATACCACATCTGTCTTTCTGACTGCCACGCCCATCTGTGTAGATATATTCACAAGCGTCTTTGCTATTTAAACAGCGCAGGTGGAAGGTGAATATATACGATGGGGTATGAGGTGAAGTGCCTTGTGCAGGGTGTAGAATAAGGTATCCTTGTGTCAACCATAGGGTTCAGAGGGCCCTGATGCCCCCAAAGTGCCATTATCCCTTATTATAGCCCAGCCAGCAACACCGAGGAGAGTTCTCAGAAGGTCAGTAAAGTTTATTTACTGAGAGTTTGCAGTGTGAAAATATTTTTCAGTAGAACGTAAAAACATAACATAATATCTGAAACTAAAAAAAAAAAAACTATAGCCAATAGGGGTGTGCCATATCGTATCGCACGCAATAATATCGGCAACATTTTTTAATATTGTGAACGATATCATATCCTGAAATATTGTGCCATATCACCCACCCCTAATTATCACATCCATGTACTATTTTTTTTTTGCTGTTTTTAGCAAAATAAAAATTCACACTTCTCATTACCCATTATATATGTACTAGACAGATTATATCTGTATCATTTATTTGACTTTAATCCTGGATACATGGAGATATTCTGAGTGCTTTATTATTAGTATCATGACATTCTGGATCATTGACTTCTGTGAAGAATCTGATTAATTTTTAATATCTCAGTTAGAGGTGTGCCATATCATATCTTATGGAATAATACAATTACATTTTCCTTTTGTTCCAGTAGTGTATCCTTAGAATATTTTTTTTTTACTAAGTGTATTGTCATATCACTATATTGAGTATCGTTGTCGGGAAAATAGCATGAAATATTGTGATATTATTTTAGGGCCATATTGCCCATCCCCCAGTCAGTAATAATCTCTGTTTTACCAGCACTAAAAAGCATGCTCCAAACCAATATGCTGTATGTATACAGCTGATATATATATACTTATACCAGAACAAAGATCAAATTGGATGGGTATTGGTGGAAACTTAAAGTAAGGATCAGATTGGAGGGCAAAATCACCTAATTGTTAATTAGCTGATTGACTGGATAAGGTGTGTTTGCAGTAGGAATGGGCAATATGGCTCTTTACTAACATTACAGTAATTCAAGGTATTTTTACTATAATGATACATTTGAGAATACTAACCAAACCAAACCAACCAAACTTTTCCTGCACTCTAAACTACAGAGGTACGAAATGAGTAAGGTACACTCTTTATAATTGTACCCTCAATGGTACCATATTGGTCTTTACATGGTCAGTTTTTCTAACAGAAATCAGTACAAATTTGTACCATTTAACCAAAATGTACCTAAAAGGTACATTCAGTATTCTGTATCACTGTACTAATAAACTATATATATTTAAATTGCACATTTTTCATTTGAAGGCCAGACAATATTGGATCATCAATTTTTTGAGCCATATTCAGTTTATGATAATGTTTATAATTTTTATAATCTTTACTGGCACAAAAAACAGGGGTACAAAAAAGGACTTTCACTGAAAGATACATTTTTGTACCTCAATATAAGGTACAGCCCCAGCGACAAGCTTTGTACTCTTTTAAGTACAAATCTGTACTTATTTTTCTTAGTGTGTGACATACCTACACTGTGTGACAGAGATCCTCCTTGTCTATTCTCATCCTCAGCCTTTGATCTTCTTCGAGACTACCCATTTCTCAGAGTTTCTAGATAGGGCAGAAGAACTGCCTCAAACTTTTCTCAAAGTCTCAAACCTTGGCTCGTGTCTGGCACCCTCTCTGTCATGGCGGCTTAATCTGAACCATAACTCAAGATCGCTCCTCTCAAATCAATAGCATAACTCATAGAGCGCGAGCCAAGACACTGGGTCAGGCTGGCTGAGAGAGATTCACCCATAACTCATGGCACATTTGCTGCCATTACTTAACGGGCCGACCCCATTAATAACTGTTCTTCGTTGTCAGAAGGGTGCAGGGAGGGGCTTGCGGGGTCCATGATGGCTTGGGGGACAGGCAGAAAGAAGCTCATGCGCAGTGAGCACAGAGAAAGCACAGTCTTTCTCTGAACAATGGACCCAACCCACTGGTGTCAACTCCTCACACACAGCCCGGCCTGATCCGGTTCCCAGTCCCCCTTTTTCCGCAATGCTCTATTAGACACAAACTCCATCTGCCAGCATGTTCCAGCGCAGAGCAGAGAGAGAGAGGGTATTCTGGTGCCCTTGGCAAAAAAAAAAAAAGGGGTTTGGCTTTGCGGGCCAAACTCCGTTATAAATCGCACCACTGGCACTTTTATTACAGGTTGTAAATAGAAGCTCCTGCCATATTTTATGGCCACCATCACTTACTCATTCTGATTCTTATTCGGCTTCCACTCCACCGCTGCTGCCGCCACTACTGCCGCCGCTACCGCCGCTGCTACTGCCTCAACAGCTTGCTGCCACTCTCAACATGCACAGTTTCCGTGCCTGTTCTGTGGTCTGGGCTGTAAAAGGATTTATTCCCAATGTAATTGTGCTTTTAACAAGCACCACAGTATCGACCGCACTCGCCATTTTTCCAGCATAATCGCAAAAGCGTGCGGACGCCGAAAGGGGCGGGGCAAGGGGGAGTGTATTAAATCAGCATGGCCCAGCTTCTGATGTATGGTTTTTCTACTCCCAACAACATGCATGAGATTTGAGGGCTTGAAATGCTGTCAAAAAGTAATCTGCGTGAGCTTATTCTAGGGAGGGGATATTGGGAGCATGCAGTTCTTATGATAAGGGTTCTATAATGTCTGTCTTTAATACTGTGGCTGAATTATTTGAGGGCCTATAGGGTTTTTTTTAGTTCATCTAGAAGACGTCAAATTCTAAATTCTATTCTATTCTATTCTATTCTATGCTAATATAAACAGTACTCGCACTGTCCAATTTATATGTGTTAGACAATAATACCTTGAATCCTCAAAAACATATATTACACCCCAAGTCAGAAAACACTGGAAAAGTATGAAAAACACAGACTTTTTCATTTGTTAATGCACAGTCCCAGTCAAAAATTTGGACACACTCTCTCATCCAATGTTTTTATTTTTCTTACATTGTAAATGAATACTGAAGTCATCCAGACTATGAAGGAACACATAAGAAATCATGCAGTGACAAACAAACCAAAATACTCTTATACTCTTATCTGGGGTGCTGATAACTTGTGGTTTCCAAAGTTAATTCCAAATTAATTTCTCAGGGGGTTCTGGGTTAATTCTCTCCTTTATGAGGGGTCCTCTGTGATTTTATTTCCATTTGGAATGACCATCCGGTATGTCCCGTTGAATAAAATAGCTATTTGTCCACTGCCCCTAGGGTTGCCACCTTTTAGAAATTAAAATAAGGGATGCCCACTAAATAAATAGATAATTACAAATATATGTATATATGCATATATTTATTATTTCAATGGACATTTTTGAAAATAAAGAACAAATCACTTTGCATATTCACAATACAGGACGCAACATTTAATTGTCAAATAAAGGATGTTCTGTATTTTACAGGACGGGTGGCACCCTAACTGCCACACACTGTAATTACACTTTAGGCACTCGTTTCCGCACAGATCCACATAAACACAACAGCGAGTAGAAGTGGAGGAGCTACTGAACCAATTTCTCAAAGTAGTAAATACAAATATACTGTATAAAATAAATCCCACACTTTGTGGTTGTGAACTGTACGACAAAGTGAATTGTTGCTAAAATGTGGCTCCGCCCCAAACCGAAATAAGAGTCAGTGCCTCTTCTCTGCTCTTGTGTCTTTTATAGTGCTTAGACACCGCCATCGAGCTCTGTGTGCAAAACCTGATATCATGACAATGTGATCACTGAGTAGAAGTGTGAAATATTTTTTACACACGTCTCACTGAAAAACTAATCCCATCTGGATAAGGCTTAAGACTGTTAACTCTGATGAACTTATCCTGGGCAACAGAGGGAACTCTTGGCCTTTCTGGGGTAGCCCTGATTAGAGCCAGTTTCATCATAATGTTTTTGATGGTCTTTGCAATTGCATAATTTAAATGTTCTTAAAATGTTTTGATTAACTTGACCTTCATTTCATTTCATTACAAATATGTACATATATGTTTTCTTTCTTTAGTTGTAAGAAATTATTTCCATAATATGAATTAGAACATAATTCAAATAGGGTTATTCACTGTATACCAACTCTACCTCTTCACAACTTTACAAATGATGCTCTCAAACGTATTAGGAGACAAGAAATTCAAGTAATTAACTCTTGATGAGTTCAGCACAGCTGTTAACTGAAAGCCTGAATTCCAGGTGACTCTACCTCATAAAGAAAAACTGACTGAGAAAGCCAGCCAAGATTTGCAAATCTGTCATCTGAGCAAGAGGTGCTACTTATTCTGGTTTGTTTAACACTTTTTTGTTTACTAAATAATCCCACATATTTTAATAATGAAAATGTAATGTCTGTCCAAATTTTCAATGGTACATTTGAATGGTACTGTATCTTTAAAATAAGCACACACACATACATACACATTTTATTTTTTTGGCATTTACTAAAGATAAAGATTGACGTTACGTACTGTATGTTTACTGCTGTTTCTTTATTATTAAAAAAAAAATAGTTTAATGATCTAAAACACCTATATTTTCCATATACCCGTATATAATAAACATATAGTTTCCGTCACAGTACATTATAAAAAAAAAACAAAACAGTAATATTTATCTACATTCAGGGCCGTGTTTAAACACACTGGGTTGTGACTATGCAGTAGTGTCCTTTGGATATCTTTCTGTAGTGGCACATGGAGTGCAGAGAGTGCAGTTATTCATATTTCATATGTGACTGTGGATTATGATGTCTTATTCATGTGGAGTGAGTGCTGAAGCCATGCTCCAGTAACACTGCTGCTAGTCCTCCTCCAGAGCTCCTCCTATAGGAGCAGCGGCTCCAACACATCAGGTGCCTCTCAGGAGCATGTTAGCACTGCTGGCGCTAATGCTGTTTGTGTTTGTGGCTTAGCTGGGTCAGGTGAACGGGGTGTTACCCACAAAAACAGACACTCACCAAAACACACACACACACACACGCTTCTGACAGTGGCATTCTTCAGTGTGCTGAGCATAATGAGCGTGCCCGGGTCGTCTGTGAAAAGGACAGTGAAATGTGAAGAATGTGATCCATCTGTCATAAGAACATGGCTGCATACTAAAGGAGTGCTCATCTTCATCCAATATATATATATATATATATATATATATATATATATATATATATATATATATATATATATATATATAAATATAGTACATATGTAGTATCCCATGTTACACCCACAAACATAAATGTATTTATTTAGAATTTTATGTGATAGACCAACACCAGAAAATAAAAGATCACTTGAAA
The DNA here is from genome assembly GCF_023375975.1 of Astyanax mexicanus. Classification (NCBI taxonomy): domain Eukaryota; kingdom Metazoa; phylum Chordata; class Actinopteri; order Characiformes; family Acestrorhamphidae; genus Astyanax; species Astyanax mexicanus. The sequence goes on along the minus strand of NC_064425.1, from coordinate 28,476,492 downwards.
TGATGATGTTTTTCCTTAATTTTACCAAATTAAAAGCCTCTGGAATATAATCAAGAGGAAGATGGATGATCACAAGCCATCAAACCAAGCTGAACTGCTTGAATTTTTGCACCAGGCCCGGCATAAAGCTATCCAAAAGCAGTGTGTAAGACTGGTGGAGGAGAAATGTTGATTTCTGAACTCTTAAATCTGTATGAATATAGAATTGTTTTCTTTACGTTATTTGAGGTCTGAAAGCTTGGCATCTTTTTTGTTATTTCAGCCAGAGCTGTATGTGTGTGTGTGTGTACGTGTATATATATATATATATATATATATATATATATATATATATATATGTATGTATATATATGTATATATATATGTATATATATATATATATATATATATATACACTTTTTTCAGGTTACACTCACAATCAAATTAGAATTTTATGTGATAGACCAACACAAAGTAGCAAGTAATTGTACACTGAAAGACAGAATTATACATAAAAACATGTATACATTTATACATGCAAAAACGTGCAAACATTCAGTTCCGGAAAAAATTAAGAGACCACTTAAAATGATCAGTTTCTCTGATTTTTTTAATTTTTTATTATTTATTTATTTAATAAACTATGGACAACATTTCTTCAAAATTCCGAATAATATGTTGTCATTTTGAGCATTTATTTGCAGAAAATGTCCAAATCAAAAAAAAAGATGTAGAGCTTTTAAACCTCAAATGCAAGTGCTTAAATGTCTCTCCACCAGTCCTTCACACTGCTTTTGGGTGCAAACAATCATGCAGTGCAGCTTTTTTTGATGGCTTGTGACCATCCATCTTTATTATTATTATTTATTTATTTATTTTTTTGCTTCAAAAATTATGCCAGTAATTATCATGTACAATATAATATAGCACACCCCTAGTATGTACACTATATGATGAACATTTGTGGATATTCATTGTACTGAATGCATTCAGTTACTTTTAATTGCACTCATTGCTGACTAAGATGTGCAAATGCATGCACACATGGTGTATCTAGTCGAGTAGTAGAGAAGTTCTGCCAGTAGAATAGAAAACCTGGATGAGATAAACATTTACACTAATTGGCACTATGCCTAATGTCAGACATGGACCAGTGAGGGAATAAAGCCCCCCTTTGTGAAGCAGTGAAATTGATGATACTTTAAGAAACATCCAGTAATTTTGCTATGAGTTTGCTATGAGTTATCCAACATCCTTACTTTCACACCATAGGAGAACTCTCAGTGGAAAAGCCTGAGAATGATACAGTTTTCAGCTTGACAAGTGATTTCTTCATTGCACGTTCTGCTTCTTACTACATGTACATTGTGATATTTAGCGAAATTGTCTGTTCTGAGCTGTGAGATCAAATTTCAGATGCTTATGGAAACCTAATCTTTAAATTTACTGATATCTTACAGAAGATCCACAAAGACCACACTCTTAATAATAATAGTATAAAAATACATAGGGCACAAAGGGTATTTGGGTAAAGTCATAGGAGAATAATTATTTGATACATCAGTTTTTTTGGTCTTACCCTTCCAAGCACCTAACAAAAAAAATGGAATTGCTAAATGCTAAGAAAAATAGCATGCTAAGGCACCTAGCAAAAAAATCCACTTGTTAACATTTAGCTTCCCTATTTATTTTATCTTTTTTTCTTTTTTTTTGCTAGTCACTTGAAATTGTAAGACCAAATGAAAATACCAGTCTAGACCAGCAGGGACAGAAGTATTTTTTTATTTAATTTAAAGTAATTCCATAAATATAAAAAAAAAATGTGTTATACATAAAAAAAAAAAAAAGATTTGTGTACCTCAAGAATGCGTATATTTCCTTCATATTACCCTTTTTGCTAACCACACACTAGATGACTTTTTCGTCACAGACCAAGAATTTGCAAAGACTGAATCTGCCACCTGAATCTGTTGTATGCCAATTCTTATGATTTTTTTTTTTTTTTTTTTGAGTGACTTTAAATTAGGGTCTGTTTATTGCATTATAGCATATCGTATAATTGTAATATATAAAGCCTCTTTCTGAACCCAGCTAAAAAAAAAATGACCAAATGTGTTTTGTCTGTGGTGGAGGAAATATGCAAACAAATCACACATTTTAGATATAGTGGAGCTCCAAGTCCTCCTTCAGACCTCCATTACAGCAAAAATACAACAGTATTTGCCTTCAAACGTACTTAAGCATAGGCACTCTACCCAACTTATTCTGCATTTTGTTGTCTTGTATAGAGTGTAAAGTTGTCAAACAGTCACATTTACTTTAAAACTGCCCCACACGGTTTCTTAAGGCGTCAGTTTAAAAAAAAAAAAGTCCTGAGAAATTTCTCCTTGAAGTTCAGTGACTGCCATGGCTGCCACCCCCTCCTCTTCCTCCTCACTGGTAAGCTCATGGTCTTCAACTCCACATCTTTGGAACATCAGGATAGACTGGCTTATTCTACATTTAAAACAGAAAAAAAACAATATGTTCATTTCAGGTTTGAATTGGCAAACATTAGGCAATCAGAGAGAATCTATGTGTTCAAAAGTTAGGAGAGTCCATTCAGACACCAGGATTTGGTAAAACGCATAATCGAACAAGAACATTGTGTACCAATCTCGATTATTATTCAAAATAACTAGCATGATCTGTTGTAAAATAATTATTTCAATGTATGCATGAGTGAATAATGTAAGGGAGACTAATTATTCATTAATCGAGTCCCTGCTACATGCTATCCCAGTTTGTAAGGCCTGCACTTGTTTGTTTGGTATGTGCTTAATAGGTTTTCTTACCAAAAATTTACTCTAAAGCCACATAGCCTTATAAATATAGATTTTTAGCTGTTCTGTAAAAAACAAAAAAACAAAACAAAAAAAAAACACCACACTACCAATCAGATATTACTTAGTTCAGATTTTGTTTCTTAATTCTAACTTAAACATTAAAACACTCTGGTGAAAAAAAATGTATATACTTAATTATACCTAAAATATATATTGAGAAATGTTTAAGTATGCTGTAAATATACTAACAGATTTTTCTACTTAAAATATATTACAAGTGCATTTATACCATGCTTTCATCAAATGTTTGAAAGTAAACTTGACCATACTTTTTTAAGAAGTACTATATAGTGCATTTTAAATAAATAGACTACTATGAAGTACACTTTTAGTTTAATGTAATTCAATAAACTAATAGAAAAATATTTTTCCAAATATACTTTTGTACATTTTTTTTAAAGTGTGTTAAACAACTGTTACAGCAGTTCACTTAAAGTACAATATATTATGTAACTTTCTTGAAAGTAAATTAAACTACTACTACTAATTTAAAAAATTAAAGGTCATTTGTATCATGCTTTTATCAAATGTTTGAAAGTAAACTTTGACCATTTAAAAAGTACTATATATAGTGTATTTTAAATAAATAGACTACTATGAAGTAAACTTTTAGATGAATGGAATTCAATATACTTCTAAACTACTTATTTCCGAAAATACTTTTGTACATTTTAAGCAAAGTGTGTAAAAAACTGTTACAGTAGTTCACTTAAAGTACAATGTATCAAACTTTTTAAAAAGTAAATTAAAATTACTAATGCTAATAAAAAAAATTAAAGTAAATTTGTAACACGCTAAAAATTGTAGTACAGTATATTAAAATATATTTTTATACCCAACAACATATACTTAGGAGTGTGGTACTTACAAAAGACAGGAACAAGAAGCATATTTGTACTTTAATGTAAAAATACTTATCAATTCTTAATACATACTTAATATACTCAGTGTATAATAGTGATACAGTTGTAATACTCATTAAATGTATTATAACTTTAAAAATTTTACAAATATTTTAAATATGGGCGGCCATGCGGCCAAAAACCTTTTTTATTTCAACTATTTGTGATGACCTCTTGGATATTTTGCAATGGTGTCATCATAATAATAATGCTATGTCATATGGCATGAATAGAAAACACCTTTATTTGATTGCATCATCCATCCATCCATCCATCCATCCAAGCTCAAACTTGTTTAATGTTGATGATGAAAAAACCTTGTTGACTTCTGTCAATGTGACAGACATGATCTATTAGTGATGAAACTGAGGACGTATTTTTTAAAGATGGGTCAGTGATCAGTACTGGGGTGAATTGTGTCAGCACTCTAACCACTTCCTGAACTAACAAGGCTTCAGAGGTGATTAGAGGTGGGTGATTTTTTATTAACAAATATATTGCGTCAGTTCAATGTCAAATTTTAACCTGCGTGTTTGAACATCTTACATGTGCAAATTTACTTCTCATGAGCACAAATGTTAAACTAGCAGGCGACAAAAAAGGAATCGTGTGAGTGCTAAACTAAATATCGCTTTCAAGTATTTTTCTTGTTCTCGTGTGTATTTTTCCTCTTGAATCAGTGTTCTCAAGTCTCACTCTTTGAGCGTGTGACACACCTCAGCGAGTTCACACACTCACACGCCACACATGATATTTCTCACGCTTGCCAATCCATCGGCTGTGTATTATAATGTACTCTCGTTGAGCCAATCAGAATATAGATCGCTCTGTTGTTAGGCAGACCTAGCAAAAGAGGGTGGAGTTTCTGCCAGAGTGTCGGCGGCAACCCCCACAACCCCCCCAATCTCACTCCCTCCAAACTTCAAAACTTGAGAACCCTGTCACTTGTCAACACTTGTCTTCATGTGCTACTTGCCTGCAGCTACTCTTTTTGCATTCGAGTGTTGAAAAGGGTGGTTTTGACTGTTTGGGGCGGGGTCAGAGTCATCTCACTCAGTGAATGCAAGTCGGCTGATTTGTGTTGGACCGCCTACTACTCACAGCTGGAGGAGAGCGGAGAGAAAAGGACAGCAGGAGAATTAGCTAGCTCCGGTGCTGTTTGCCCAGGTTCAGTGCATTGAGTGACCCACTCTCCGAAGCCTCGTTTCATGGCGCTGAACCCACCATGTCTCCTTGTATCACTGTGCTGACAGATACTGTCAACTTTCTTGCCACAGCTCACTTTGATGCGCCATCCTGGATGAGCTGCACTACCTGAACAACTTCTGTGGGTTGTAGACACTGCCTAATGCTACCTCTATTGTGAGAGAACTGACAAAATGCAAAAGTGACCAAAACATCAGCCAGACAGAATGAGAACAGAGAAAAGGTCTGTGGTCACCACCTGCAGAACCACTCCTTTATACGGGTTGTCTTGCTAATTGCCTCTCATTTCTACCTGTTCTTTGTTCCATTTGCACAACAGCAGGTGAAGTTGATTTCACAGACGTGTGGTTGACTTGGAGTTACATTGTGTTGTTCAAGTGTTCCCTTTATTTTTTTGAGCAGTGAATTTTGGAAGCACGTTTGGAGGCAGTGGACATCTATCGCTAACAGTCATGCAGTTATTTTGTCCCTCACAATGTTCACTATGTCAGATTAAGCAGTTATTTTTCATTTTGCGTCGTTCTCGGGGGACTGGCAACACTACACGGCACCGTGTTAGGCACCGACCAATCATCTTCCGCGTCCTCGCGTGAGTTCGTAGGTCATCGCGGGGGAGAAGCATAGAATCTGAGAATCACGGCCACAGAAGCGTGATGGAAGCGCTTTTGTGCTGAAAAAAAAAAAAAAAGGGAAAAGTGGGCTGTGGGCTCGTTCCTGGGTGACCCAAATGGACATTGCATGCTTTTTGTACTCCAGAGAGAACTTAAGGTATGGTAAAGATGTAGCTACTTAGGTTTCAGTGAATGTAAACAGAATATTTCATGAATGAAGTAGATTATTAGATGATTATTAGATTATTCTTCTGTTTCTCTGGTCCAGCGAACTGCAGGAGCACTGTCCTGCTTTCTTTTCCCGTGTTTACATCTGTGCGCCACAGAACGCTCTGTCTTCCTATTGGTCAGAGTCAGGGAGCACGTCGCAGAGCAGCATGTGTCAAACTAGGCGATAAAATACAAAAAATTCTAACATGCTAGTCTTTCCGTCGCAGGCAAAAATCAAAAGTCAAAAATCGGGCTAAAATCGTGTAGTCTGATCCGGGCATTCAGGTTAAGTTTAACTACAGATTATTGTAATACTTTGATTTATTGATATTTTCTTACATCCTTAGAGAAAATATATATTTGGTGAAAACAGTAATTAAGAACTAACTGTCTCTACCTAAAAGAAAAATGGTGTTTGTCTAGAGTTGGACCTGAATACACAAGCAGTCGGGAAGACTGTATGTTTTTAGTCATTTTAAACAAGTCTTGTTTACTGATATACTAGAGTGCAGTTAAATTCACAGGGAAATGTCCCGGTTTATCTGCGCTTTCCAATAGGCCCTGTGGCTCCTCGACTTTGAAATGCAGCACTTGGCATGCTGGTGCTGTGTTTTTAAAGCTCGCTCGCCACCGGTTCAGGAGGTTTAAAGCAATATCTCCTCGCACTATATGTTTGTAGAATTAAAATTCATAAGCCCGGGCATTTGAAGGCTAATAATAGTTCAGTTGCTGCTGTTATTTTCTGCGCGGGAAGTTGCTGACCTCTGATTGTGGCGAATTCTAATCTGAATGTTAATCACCAGGCCAGATGGTAGCAATGCTGGAGAATTATTCTGAGCTGTATTACAGTCATTCAAAAAAGACAAACGGCACAATGTGGTCCAATACAGATTTACAGAGCATAGCCCAGCCTTATAAAAGAGGCACACTGGGGAGGGGTGAATGGGAACGTGAGGGGCTTAGATTAGGACTACGGAGAGAAAGAGAAAAGACCGCCATCAGATTATCCAATATCTTGTCTAGCAGTTGCACGAGGGAGGACCCAGTTACACAAGAGCCAGATTTCCATCAGGGGATCCATTCTGAGCGCACGCTCTGGCACTTCCTGTGAATAAAGCCCATTTCATGGCGTGTCTTCAAGAGCTTTACTTCAGAGTGCTCTGGCAGAGTGACTGAAAAGAGAGACTTTTGCCTTTCGCTTCAGTGTCTCACTATTTAAATGGTTTATTCTTGTTTAAGCTACTGCTGGCATGGCAACTCCTGACGGCTGCTGCCTCTACAGTGAATGCTAAATAAATAAGCAAACAAACAAACAAACACTCTCTCTTTTTTTCTGTAAGAAAATAAATACTTAGAAAAGTTGGACCAAGTAAATAAGTACTTTACATTTTGGTTGAAATAAGGTACTGCCACTCTGTAGAAGTATCCTTTGGTATATATATATATATATATATATATATATATATATATCTCTACAGGGGTTGGACAATGACACTGAAACACCTGGATTTAGACCACAATAATTTGTTGTCTCGAAAGACAGTTCTGGTGGAAACAGGAGAGTTGAGGTGCACATTGAATTCTGTCGTGATCGAACATCCCTTTCAGATAGCTTCCTTTTGCGTCCACAGTTAATCCTGTTGGATGCGGTTCGTCGTTCTTGGTGGTATCACAAAGACTTGCTGTCTTGGTCACAGATGCGCCAGCAAGACGTGCACCAACAATGTGTCCTCTTTTAAACTCTGGTATGTATCTATATAGTTCTGGAATAAATTAAGAGACTACTTCAAAACAATCAGTTTCTCTGATTTAACTATTTATTGGTATATGTTTGATTAAAATGAACATTGTTGTTTAATTCTATAAACTACAGACAACATTTCTCCCAAATTCCAGATAAAAATATTGCCATTCAGAGCATTTATTTCCAAAAAATGAAAAATGGTCAAATTAAAGAAAAAGATGTAGAGCTTTCAGACCTTAGATAATGACATTTGATGGCCAGGTGTTGAGCAAAGCTGAAAAATTTTATGATCTTTTGCAAACTTCAGCCTGGCTCTTCTTTGCTTTTCTTTGCTCTTCTTTACTTTTCATTGAAGAAGGTATCTAGCTTGAGTCCTGCCTCTAAGAGATTGTTTTGAACTGTTCTTTCCATGTACTTCACCCCAGCTTCCATTTGCCATTCTTTTTATATGTCAATCTATGTCATTCTCTGGTTGCTGACTGACGTTCAAATAAACTGACCGTCAATCTTTAGACCTGAACCCCATTGACAAACCTCTGAATGTAATCATGTAACATGGTCACAAGCCATTAAACAAATCTGAACTGCTTGATTTCTTGTACCAGAAGTGGAATAAGGTCACCCAAAAGCAGTGTGAAAGACTTGTGGAGAAGCTGGTGATACAAATAGTGTTACAAATAAAAGCTGTAATTAAAAATCAGGGTAATTCCATCAAATATCGACTTCTGAACGTTTCTTTGAATCATTTAAGGTTTGAAAGCACTGTACCTTTTTCATTATTTTGACCATTTCTCATTTTCTGCAAATAAATGCTCTAAATGAGAATGTTTTATTAGAAGTTTAGGAGAAATGTTGTGTGTAGTTTATCTGTATACTGTAGGTTGTGTTTAGTCGGTGGTGCACCTGTGTTTTCCATTGCTAAGATAGCAATACACCAGAAATGTACCTAAACACACCTAATTTTGAAATCACCACGCCCATCGGCATAGATAGATATAACTGCTTCAGGGTTTTAGATAGATATAAGCATCACAATGTGCCATGCACAGGGGGTAAGATAGGGCCCTACATTAAAATGCAGTAAAAATTAAATGGCAAGGCAAGGTTTTTTCTGTGAGAGCAATGAAATCATATGTATTGTATTGTACTTTTATTCATATAAATGATATTTTTTGTCATAGTATATAGTATATATTTTTTACTATATTAAAACATAAATTAAGACATGACATCATTGTATTATTGGATCGGAAGAAAAACAGAATTATGTGTATTGTTATAGCACTGCAGACCTCATCCTTGTTTCTGTATGTCTCTCTCTCTCTTTCTTTTTCTCTCTCTCTCTCTTTTCTCTCTCTCTCTCTCGCTCACACTCGCTTGCACTCACACTGGGACTGTGCTAACCTACATCGTCTACATCTAGCGAATGTCCATGTGTAAATTTTTAAAAAGGTTTAGCTACAGAAAGCGCTCTCTCTCTCTCTCCCTCTCTCTCTCTCCCTCTCTCCGCTGCCCTGTGGAGCTTCCTCTGCTTATCACTGTCCTGCACCCCGCTGCTGTTTGTCTCCTGCCTGGGCTCCGTTTTGGGCCGCGTTTATCCGGGGGGCTCTTGTCTGGGGGTGATAAGCCAACAGGCTCCCTCCAGCGTAGATTCGGGGGCTTCTTAGCCCCGTTCCTCCCCACCAGCCGAGCGCCGTGGCAGGGGCTGTAGCCTCCGAGCGCGGCCCCCGTGCTCGCCTATCGCTTTCCGCACAGCCCGGGCCGGCCCACCGCTCCCTCCTCCCCCCGGCAGTTTGTGGCCGTAGTAATAAAGAGGTAGGAATTGATTTGGGGAGCGAACCCATCTGCGAGCCGTTCAGCCGAACGGCCTCTCGGGGACGCCGGACTAAGACAATATGGACACTAACTACTCCTCTGCCTGCGCAGATTTATGACTTTGTCTGATTTAATGTTACACCAGGGCCCAAGCTCATCATATCTCCATCATACCATCATTGAAACTCTGCATGGGCACGGCAGAGGATGGCACGGGGCGAGGCTCTTGGTCCGCAGCGAGCTTCCGTAATGTTCATTTACCATCTCTGATTCTGTCTGTGGCAGCAATTAGCGATTTACTGGTATTTATTCACAGTTTTCATACATCTTGGCATGTTTTCCTCTACCAGTCTTACACACTGCTTTTGGATAACTTTATGCCTTTACTCTAGCTGCAAAAATTCAAGCAGTTCAGCTTGGTTTGTTGGCTTGTGATCATCCACGGCGCGAGGCTTTTTCGTCCGCAGCGAGCTTCCGTAATGTTCATTTACCATCTCCGATTCTGTCCGTGGCAGCAATTAGCGACTTATGCAAATGAATAGGAAGTTATCAGACAATCAGAGTGGTCGCCACGCTTTTGTGTGGCGCGAGCTGCGTTTGCTGTGACATTGCGTGGGTTTGTTTTCTCTCGTTCCCATGAGCCGCGGCACTGACACAGCCTTGGATCGCTCGTGCCCTTGGCGTACTCCGGCTTATTATTCCACCCCACTGTTAATGTGCTCCGAGCGCTTCAGCGCGACCTTAAAGCAGTAGTTTGGTGGCAAAAAAATAAAATAAATAAAAACAACAATTAAAAGAAAGGCTGAATGAGAAAAAAGAAGAGATCTGTTTTTTTTTTTTTACCTCTTTTAAGCAGCATCTGCTCCCAATTTCAACATGTACAGAACAGAAAGCAGAAGCAGCAGAGATGCTCTAAAACAAGATAAATCTCACACAAGCACAGCAGTGGGGAAACAGCCTTAATCAAGACAAACCGAGCTGTTGACAAAGCCCGGTCCTACTGGTGGATTTGAAGAGCAAGAAGAACTTGGGCACAGATGGAGTTTTTTAGAAGCTCAGCTGCACCTGCTCCTGTGTGCACATACATTACCTGCAGATGATATTGCTTTATATTGATACTGTTTCACTGAGGAATTACAGTACATTTACACAATGTTCACCCTGCACAGCACGACTGCTTGATCAGCCAACACATGCAGTATTTGGGGTTTCTCAAATTTACTCCCATAGATTTGTGCAGCAGCTACAAGGATATTATCGTTCTCAAGCAATAGAAGCCTATGTGGAGTGTATGGTTTAAAAAAAAAAAAAAAATCCAAATAAAAATATTGTCATTTAAAGCATTTATTTGCAGAAAATGAGAAATGGCTGAAACACCAAAAAAAGATGCAGAGCTTTCAGACCTTAAATATTGCAAAGAAAACAAGTTCATATTCATAAAGTTTTAAGAGTTCAGAAATCAGTATTTGGTGGAATAACCCACAATTTTCATGCATCTTGGCATGTTCTCCTCCACCAGTCTTGCACACTGATTTTGGATAATTTTATGCCACTCCTGGTGCAAAAATTTAAGCAGTTCAGTTTGGTTTGATGGCTTGTGATCATCCATCTTCCTCTTGATTATATTCCAGAGGTTTTCAATTTGGAAAAATCCATCCAATTAAACAGGGCTAGTTACTCAAACTGTGATGAAATATGCTCATTGAGCGCTAATAATATCCACAATATGCTCAGGAAAGACCAATGTTTATTCTGATAAGTGATAATCCAGTCATTTATCAACAAAATTATAAATTATTGGCATTTTACCCACCTCTAGCCTAGACTCCTATCATTAGTATTGGATGATATTGATTAATATTAAACTGTATGGTTAATTCATTAAACACTTAACTAAAACTTATCTCTAACTATGACGTTATAATTATGTGACAATGCTATATGCTATAATTGAGTTTCTCATTATTTATTAAATCATAAAGGTTATAGATTTTTTAAATATAACTTATATTTATTTGTCTCTTTCCCCCCAAAATCAATCTTGGCCTAGCATAATACATTTTATTGTTTTTCTATTGCTATAATACTATGTATATTGAGTATATTTATGTTTTATACTATCATATATTGTTTCTACTAACCTGTCTCACTGCTCAATAAACAAAAAGTATATATATATATATATATATATATATATATATATACTGTATATATATCAGAAGGTTTGAGGTAACAAAAAAAAGACCTTAAAAGACTTGTGTAAACACATTAATACCACCTCTGACCATGTAAGGCATTAATTCTGGGGTGCTGTTATCCTGTGCAACAGAGGTAACTCTTGGGGCCCTAATGCCGTCAATGGCACACTGCACAGTTTGATTTAGGATGTGAGTGTGTCTTTGCTATCATAACGATGGGAAAAGTAGAACTTGTGCAGCTTGAAACGCTTCTCTTAATTAATCGTAGATATGTTTTAGGCATGAAAACGTGAATAAAACCAAACAGCATCTCACTAGTAAGATAGGGCCCATGATTTTCTTTTCCTGGGATGGTCCTGATGAGCACCAGTTTTATCAGGACTTTTTTTCTTTACTTAGTTGAGTAGTTCTTGCCATAATATGGATTAGAACATCACTTAAATAGGACTGTTCACTTCATACCAACTCTACCTCTTCACAACTTCAAGTAATTAACTCCTGACAAGTCCAGCACAGCTGTTAACTGAAAGCCTGAATTCCAGGTGACTCTACCTCATAAGGACAAAGCTGACTGAGAAAACCCAACCAAGATGAGCAAAGCTGTCATCTAAGCAAGAAGTACCTAGTTTAAAGAATCTAAAATATAAAACATATTCTGGTTTATATAACACGTCTGTTTTTCTTCATAGTTTGAATGACTTTAATGTTAATCTATAATGCAGAAAATGCTTAAATAACACAAAAAAAAAAAAACACTGAATTTAAGTTGTGTCTAAACCTTTGACTGGTACTGTCTACATATATACTGTCTAATGTACCCCACCCCTTTGACATATGCCACAGCAGATAAAGATAATCAATGTGTTTCACTTCACCTGTCAGTGGTGTTAATGTAATGGGAGATCAGTGTATCTCTAGTGTCGGCCAGAGGAGGATGGGAGGATGGGTCTTTGGATCTGTGGAGGTATGTTCTTGTTAATGTTGCTTTTAGCTCATAAAAAAAAAAAACACAGACTCAGATCTCTGTAAAGCTGTTTTGCAGCAACATGCATCATGAATGAATGAATGAATGAATGAATGAATGAATGAATGAATGAATGAATGGGTTAAATTAAATTAATTTAGTACAGGTCACTGATGTCTTGTGTTTTTAATACAGTGCAATAATAGTAAAATTCACTCTGAGAAAGTGAATAATGATTTCTGAGTGCTGTGCAGTGTGTTTGGATCTGGTGTGCCGTGGCCTTTATGTTCTTTGACGGTTGACTGACAAGAGGCTGGCTAAGGGATTGCAGTGAAAGCAGCATAAATCCAACTTAGGGTGTTTTCACACCTGTAGATAATTTCTTCAGTCTGAATCAGTTGATGAGTTGGTTTATTTGGAGCGTTTTCTCCCTCTGTTTGGTTTGTTTTCACACAGGCACAAAACTAAACACACCAAAATCGCACCAATAAACCAAGAAAGCAGGTTGTGTCCTCTGATTGGTCAGAACTGTCTGCAGCGGGAACAAGAAAGTAGATATAGCAAGAAGATTCTGTGTTCCAGCATGTATATCTGCACAGTGTGAAGCTACTTTAACACTTAATACTGAAACACTGCGCTCTTACAGTGTTTTCAACGAGACGTGCAGCACAGATGTAAACGTAGTAAACTGTGTGATTACTGTTTTCACACCTGCTTAATCAAACCACATTAAGAGTACAAACAAACCAGAGTCTGTTTTAGCTGGAACAAATAAATCTGGTGTAAAAATGCCCTTAAAAAGAGGAGAATTAGTTCAGCAACTAGAGAAATTCTTTCACTCCAACTGTATAGGAGTGTTCAGAAAAGGACTATTTTATAGAGATTAATTTCATTCTTCATTTTCATCTGTTTGTTAATTACACATGAGCATAGGTAAGGCCACGGTGTTGGATGACCACCTCAACTCCTGGATGGAGCACCATTCTCAACACAGTTTCACTGCGGCACAGCTCAATGCTTTGGGGGATTTTTTTCCTGCTCATGCCTGACATTAGCCATAGGTTCATATTTTCCTTTATCCTGTTCTTTCAGAAATACTTGACATACTTGTGGTGATTCTAAAGCTCTGTTTGTGCTCAGTCCAGTGTTGCCAGTAGGATAATGATGATACTTGTTCTATTGGAAGTAAAATATTTGTATGATAACTGTATGTAGCTGAAAGCATTAGAAGGGGTATTCACAAACTTTTGGACAAACAGCTCTGGAAAAAATTAAGAGACCCCTTCAGTTTCTGAATCAGTTTCTCTGATTTTTGCTATTTATAGGTTTATGTTTGAGTAAAATGAACATTGTTGTTTTGTTTTATAAACTACAGAAAACATTTCTCCTAAATTCCAAAACAATTTGTCATTTAGAGCATTTATTTGCTTCAGAAAAGTGAGAAATGGCTGACATAAAAAAGATGCAGAGCTTTCAGACCTCAAATGTTCATATTCATAAGGTTTTAAAAGTTCAAAAATCAATATTTGGTGGAATAACCCTGGTTTTTAATCACAATTTTCATGCATCTTGTCATGCTCTCCTCCACCAGTCTTCCTTTTGATTATATTGCAGATAATCTTTGGGATGTGCTGGAGAAGCAGTGAAGCTTTGAGCAGCAGTCAGACTCTACCATCATCAATGCTGCTGCAAGATCTTGGTGAAAAATGAATCCAGCAACACCGGATTGAAATAAATCTTGTGACATTGCAGAAGTTTATTGAAACAATGCCACAGTGAAGGCGTGCTGCATCTAAAGCCATAAAGGCGGTTTAACGTAACATTAGAGTGTGTGACCTTTTCTTTTTTGGCCAGGTAGGGTCATTATGAGTTGCTCAGGATCTGATACAGCAAACTGAAGACTCTGTGCACTTTTTCATTCCGGCAACTCCGGCCACACCATGGACACACCCCATCTATGGACACACTCTCAGTCTTGCTGATGCCTATAACACTATTTTATAGTTCTACCCTATTTTGCACTAGTAGTTCCTTCGCTATCTACTGTTTACGTATCTTTTGCATTGCTAAATTTAAATTATTATACAACTGTGTGTTCGCACTTTCTGTATGGCTGACATCAGTTATCCTCACTTTATGCACAGGAACTTGTGTTCAACTGCACCACCTCCATTCTCCATTACACACACACACACACACACACACACAAAGACTGTACTTATACACTGTACATTCATTTTTTATTTACATTTACATATTTTTTATATACATACATGCATTTAAATTTTTTATATACATTTACTACGTTTACATCTGTGCCACACATCTCGTTGAAAATACTGTAAAAACACAGTGTTTCAGTGTTAAGTGTTAAATGTATATATAAATATACATTTTTTATTTTATTGTATTTATATGTATCGTTCTAGTTTATCCTTTTGTAACTTTGTGTACTATACATACCTGCTGCTGGATCATGTCTAGAATTTCCCCTCGGATCTATCTATCTATCTATCTATCTATCTATCTATCTATCTATCTATCTATCTATCTATCTATCTATCTATCTATCTATCTATCTATCTATCTATCTATCTATCTATCTGTTTGTTTGTGTGTCTGTCTGTCTGTCTAAAATTATCTATCTATCTATCTGTCTGTCTGTCTGTCTGTCTATCTATCTATGTAAAATTTCTAAAAATTTCCCCTCGGGGATCAATAAAGTATCTATCTATCTATCTATCTATCTATCTATCTATCTATCTATCTATCTGTCTGTCTGTCTGTCTGTCTGTCTGTCTGTCTGTCTGTCTATGTAAAATTTCTAAAATTTCCCCTCAGGGATCAATAAAGTATCTATCTATCTATCTATCTATCTATCTATCTATCTATCTATCTATCTATCTATCTATCTATCTATCTATCTATCTATCTATCTATCTATCTATCTATCTATCTATCTATCTATCTGTCTGTCTAAAATTATCTATCTCTCTATCTATCTATCTATCTATCTATCTATCTATCTATCTATCTATCTATCTATATCTATCTATCTATCTATCTATCTATCTATCTATCTATCTATCTATCTATCTATCTATGTAAAATTTCTAAAATTTCCCCTCGGGGATCAATAAAGTATCTATCTATCTATCTATCTATCTATCTATCTATCTATCTATCTATCTATCTATCTATCTGTCTGTCTGTCTGTCTGTCTGTCTGTCTATCTGATATAAAGAGCAGTTTGTGAGAACAGCTTGTGAAAGTTCTGCTCCTACTTTGAGCACTTTGTTCTTTACTTTTTACATAAAGCAAACACACTTTATACAGATCAGTAAAAACAATGGTTGATGCGGTGATTCTGAAGCTCCATCTGTACTCGTATCCACTGTTCCAGTCCAGTGTTGCCAGTAGGATGATGACGTTTGTCAGAAGCTCAGTTTGTCTTGATTACGGTGGATGTGAAAAGTTGTGTGTATCAGATTTATCTTTATATAAAGAGTTTTCCTGGTTTGTGTTGCTCTGCAGGTTTATATTGGGAACAGATGCTGTTAAGGAAGTAAAAGTCAGCGTTCTTCTGGTTCCGCACAGCTTTAATTACTGCGCTGCCATTCTACTACTGGCCCGGCCGCTTTAAGAGAGGTGGAGATGCAAGAGATCAGAAAGAAGCAGGGGGTCTGTGTGTGCGTGTGTGTGTGTGTGTGTGTGTGTGTGCTGGTTGCTTACAGAGTAGTGCGCTATAGGCAATGAGAAATTGGCACAGGAAACAGACTGAGCGTGAGCGGTGAGCATTGCGGTGCCATTTGCCCATGGAGCTTATGTGTGGGTTTAGAATATTAATTTTGCGCTCTGTATAAAAAATTATGGACTTAATCATGGCTTCCCTTAGAAGCTGTAATTAGGACACTGAAGCCACTGTGTGTGTGAGTGTGTGTGTGTGTGTACCAGCTGGCTCTGTGAAGCATCCGTTTTATGTACTCTTCTTTAACAACCTTGCAGTCTCCAGTCCCTGGAGCAGCGGTGTGGCAAAACATCAGCTTCTCACTTCACCGGTAAGAGAGGCCACAGACAGTAAAATCCACAGGGACTACCTGTGGTGATCGGTGGTGAGCTGGATGGTGGTGATTGTGCTTTGGCTTTAGTATTGATGATATTTAGCCTCTTAACCTCCAAATCTTCTACTAAAACAAGCTATTAAATTCATTATCCATATACAGCTCTGGTAAAAATGAAGAGACCACTTCAGTTTCTGAATCAGTTTCTCTGATTTTGCTATTTATAGGTTTATGTTTGAGTAAAATGAACATTTTGAAAATGTTGTTTTATTCTATAAACTACGGACAACATTTCTCCCAAATTCCAAATCAAAATTCTGTCATTTAGAGCATTTATTTGCTTTAGAAAAGTGAGAAATGTCTGAAATAAAAAAAGATGCAGAGCTTTCAGACCTCAAATAATGCAAAGAAAACAAGTTTATATTCTTTACAGTCAGTTTTAAAAGTTCAGAAATCAATATTTGGTGGAATAACCCTGTTTTTTAATTACAGTTTCATGCATCTTTGTATGTTCTCCTCCACCAGTCTTACACACTGCTTTTGGATAACTTCTCTTCTATTTGTCTCTTATCTCTTGTATTTTCTTTTTTTCTCATATTTATTCTTCTCTTTTCAGCTCCTCCTCACCTCGCTTCATCTTGCCCATTACTCTTCTCCTCACTTTTTGTCTCCTCTTTTTTTCTCTTCTTTAACTTTCATTTCTGCTCTCTTCTTTTCTTCTCAATTGTTCTCTTTTTTTCTTTCTCTTCTCTTCTCCTCTTTCCCTTTACCATTTTCTCCTGTCTCTTCTCATTTCTTCTCCTTTTTTGCTCCACAGATTTTTCTCTTCAACTCTTTTTGTTTCTTCTCTCTTCTTTTCTTCTTGTTTCTTCTCATCTTCTGTTCTCTTCTTTTCTTTCCTCCAATCTTTCCTTTGTCATACTTTTGTTGTTCTCTTCTGCTTTTTATCTTCTCTTTTCTTTTCTCTGTTCCTCTTCTCTTCTTACCTCACCTTTTTCTCTTCTTACCTCACCTTTGTCTCTTTTCATCTTTTTTTTAAAACATTTGTTTTCGCTTCTTGTCTCTTTTCATCTCTTACTGAACTCCTCTTTCCCTCTAAATTCTTCTCATCTTTCATTTTCTCCCTAGCTTTTCTTCTTTTCTCCCATCTTCTCTTCTTCTCTTACCTTTGGTGTTCTCTTCTCATACGGTCTCTTCTTTTCTCATCTCTCTTTCATCTTTTTCTTTTCACTTTTCTTTCTTATCTCATCTCTTCTCCTCTCTTCCTTAACTCTTTTTTTCCTCTCAATTGTTCCCGACTTTTATTGTTCTCCCTTCTCTTCTTTCCTCACCTCTTCTCTTCTTCTCTTCACTTCCCATGTTACCTTTATTCTTATCTTCTCCTTCTTTCTCCTCACCTTTTTTTCTTCTTTTCTCATGTCCTGTTCTCTCTTCTCTTTCCATTACATTTTTCTCTTCCCTTCTCATATTTTATCTTCTCTTCACTTCACCTTTTTCTTTTATCTTCTCAAATTAGTTTTTCTTATCTCCTTTTTTCTCTTTACCTTTTTCTCTTATCTCCTCTCTTCTCTTTTCTCTCTTTTCTTCTTTCCTCTTCTGACCTCTACTCTTCATCATTTCACTTCTCCTCTCTTCTTTTTTCTTCTTTTCTCTTCTCTTCAAACTTTTCTCTTCTCTTCTTCTCCTCTCTTCTCTTCACTGTTTTCTCTTCTTTCTTCTACTTTCTTCTCTCCTCAGCTCTCTTCTTTTTTATTATTATCTCACTTTTTTCTTCACTTTCTGCTTTTCTCTTCTCCTCTTCTATTCTCTTCTCTTCACCATTTTCTCTTCTCTTCTATTTTCTTCATCTTTTTATCTTCTCTTCTATTTTCTTCATCTTTTTGTCTTCTCTTCTCTTTACCTTTTTCTCTTTCCTTCTCTTCACATTTTTCTCTTTTCTTTTATCTTCTCTCCACCTTTTCCTCTCTTCTCTTTTTTCTCTTCTCTTCACCTTTGTTTCTTATCTTCTCTTCTCTTTACCTTTTTCTCTTCGCTTCACCGTTTTCTCTTCTCTTTTCCTCTGTTCTCTTTTTTCTCTTCTCTTCTCTTCACCTTTGTCTCTTCTTTTCTCTTCACTGTTTTCTCTTCTCTTCACCTTTGTCTCTTCTCTTAACCTTTTTCTCTTCTCTTCACTGTTTTCTCTTCTCTTCTCTTCACCGTTTTGTCTTCTCTTCTCCTCTCTTATCTTTTTTCTCTTCTCTTCTCTTCTCTTCACCTTTGTCTCTTCTTTTCTCTTCACCTTTGTCTCTTCTTTTCTCTTCACCTTTTTCTCTTCTCTTCACCTTTGTCTCTTCTCTTAACCTTTTCCTCTTCTCTTCACTGTTTTCTCTTCTCTTCACCTTTTCTCTTCTCTTAACCTTTTTCTCTTCTCTTTACCTTTTTCTCTTCTCTTCACTGTTTTCTCTTCTCTTCACCGTTTTGTCTTCTCTTCTCCTCTCTTATCTTTTTTCTCTTCTCTTCTCTCTTTATCACCTTTTTCTCTTCCTCTTCTTCCTTCTTAATCTCTTCCTTTATTTTTCTTTTCTCTCATCTATTTTCTTCTCTCCTCACCTCTTTTCTTTTCTATATTCTTTTCTCACCTTTTCTTCTACACTTTCCGCTTCTCTAAAATCTTTTCTTGTCTATTTTGGTCTTTTTGCACATCTCTCTCATTAGCCAACCCAACACTCTACATTACTCTCATCTCGTTTCTTGCTTATGGATACTCGCCATCCCATTCCAAACACGTTCACGCACACATACGTGTGTGTCTCCTCCAGTGTGAACTTCTGTGTGTGGGTGCAGTGGGTGGACTGGTGGAGTGAAAGTGAGTGAGAGAGAGAGAGAGAGAGAGAGAGAGAGAGGGAGAATTCCCACAGATAGATGAGAAGCGGAAAAGAGGAAGCAGGAGAATCCCTCAGCGGCTGCGGGCATGGCAAGCCTGAGAGCTGATGTGTGTGTGTGTGTGTGTGTAAGTGTGTGTGTAAGTGAGTGCACTGTCAGAGCGCATGTCTGAACGTATGTGTGTGTGTGTGAGTGTGTGAGAGCGCGGAGTAGGCAGAGTAAGCTGCGCTGTGCCTTATGTTGCGCCTGCTACTCGCTGGCTCACTCTCTCTCTCGGATGGTGATGATGATGATGATGATGATGAAGGCTGGTGCGATGGAGATGATGCTGTGAGAAGCGGCGGAGCTCGGTTCTCGCACTGAAGAGCCTGCTAGAAGCTCACACACACACACACACACACTCTTTCTCACACTCTGTCTGGAGCGTGGCTGATGACAGAGCACCGATGACAGCGCCCAGCGCCTGGCCGAGCGCCTCCGCGGACAGGTGAAAGACCTCCCCCCGCCACAGCCCCAAACTCCTGGAGATGTTCCTCAGGAGCGGCCGTGGATTCCTCTCTCCGGCTCTGAGACTGCTGCTGGTGCTGCTGCTGCTGCTGGTCTCCGCTCCACAGCCCTCGCTCCAGGGCAGGAATAAGGGCAGATGGAACAAGGGGGGTAAGTCTTTGGGGGTCTCGGCTCAGCAGCCCCTCCTCTGGATTCATGCTTGATTCACGCTTGTTTGGGTTGTTGTTCGCCATGTGCTTGAGTTGTCTTCACGGCTTGAGGAGCGAGCATTGATTGGATATCGCACTTGGATCGGATTGATGGACCGGAAGAACTTTAAAGGAATTGAAGGAATTGTGGGTGTAGCGTATTTGTAGTATTGTTATTATGGTTAACTAAGGTACTGCTGTCAAAGTATTGAGCCTTAGATTTTTGATTATGCAGTTATTAGTCTTAAAATGTAATCTATTATCTATCTAGGAATGATTTAGCAGCTGTTTTTAGCAGAGTTTACCTCAGTTTAGCACAGTTTAACACATTTTCTGGTATCCCACAGGGCTCTCCTTTAGGGTTGTTGAAATTGTTGCGAAACGTGACAGTAATGAAGCTGAGTGGAGGAAGGTGGTTTAAGGTGGTATAGACGGTCCAAGCATCTAAGGTAACAATATATTTAGCTATATACCTAGAAGATAAGTAGAATAAGTAATGTGCACCATAAGCTTTATCCGGACGGGATTCGTTTTTCAGGGGAACATCTGTGAAAAACATTTCACACTTCTATTCAGTGATAAAAAAAAGACCAGTGAGGTTTTTTTTTTTTTGGCTTTCTCAGTCATGACATCGCGTTCAGTAGCTCCTCCATTTCCACTCGCTGTTGTGTTTTTACTCGGATCTCCGTGGAAACGCGTGGCCAAAGTGTAATTAGTAATACGGTGCGCGGCAGTGGACAAATAAAAAGCTATTTAATTTTATTAAACGTGAGCAGACAAAACTCAGAGATGTGCATCCGGACCGGACTAAAATTACCAGACTAAAAAACAGTAAGTAATTCAGCCTGTAACTTTTTTTATAGAAGGCGTCTGAGAAAAACACATACATGGTCGTTCTGGACGGGAATAAAATCATAGAATACCCCCCACTAAAAAAGAAAATTACCCCAAGACCCCCCCAAGAGTAACTAATCCCATCCGAATAGGGCTTTAGTGTCCAAAAATGACCAGAATCCTTTCCCAATTCATGCTTTTATTGCTTTTCGTGTCCTGGAAAGCATGTTTTTTGAGAACGGACACTGACCACTTTTCCTGCTGCTGCTGCGGTGCATTTTATACGAGCTGCTATTTTTGCTTCCTGTCCGATCAGCACCGATTCTGCCCTGCACTGTCCGGCCAACGGACACGATTCAGCTAAACTCACTCCAGATGGCTGCTGGGTGCTTCTTCTTTTTTCTTTTTCATCGCTATCTTTTTCTCTCACCTCTCACTTTTACACTATCAGACATTATCAGACACATCGTCCAAAGACTTTCCCGATTACATCCGATACAGTAGATCCTAGATCACAAGATCACACCGGTGGGGGTGTGAGTAGCAGCCCCCCGTCTCGTCTACGCTCTGTGATTTTGGGTTAAAGACCCGGCTCACCGCTCCAACTCTCGTTGGTTGGAGAGTTGTTAATAATTCATGCCCCCCCCTCCTCCCTTCCACTTCCATTTCTCCTTCTTTTCCACGGTAGCGCTGCTCTCCCTCCTCCCAGTTGCAGTCTAATCCCCTTTGTCGGATTAAAGGGGCTCTAATCTTAACGGCTGCTGCGGGGCGAGCGAAGCAGGGGGCACGGCGATGCTCGCCTCGAGCCCACCGGCTCCCCGATCCCACCAGAGTCGCTCTACAGACACCAGGCTGGCGCGCCCCGCTGAGCCTGCTATGCGCGCTGATGCATGGTCCCGTAGTGCTGCACTCGACAGCCTCAGATGGCAGGAAGGCTTGTGTGCCTTTTCCCTGGTGGAACTGCTAACTGCTAAAGAACATGCTAAACCAGCCGAGTCCAAAACAAGAGCATATCTGTCTTTTCTCTGACTTTTATGAGTTTCATACACTTTAGAAAATAATGGCTTTTAAAGTCTTCACATCTCAGATCAGATTGATGGAGTAGAAGAACTTGGGATTGAAGGAATTGTGTCTATGTTGGCTTGTTATTATGACAGCACTGCTTATTATTATGAAAACACTGTCAAGTAGTAAGTTAGAGAAGCTAAGCCAGGCATCATCATCTGAGTCCAAAGCAGGAGCATATCTACCAGACTTTCATGAGTTTTATACCGTTTTATATTTTAAAAAAGTGTTATTTGCAGAGATTATGAAGAAAAAACAATTTTAGTTCTTTGTTGTAGTAAGTTGTTCGTAAATGGATCATCATACGTTGTAAGTGGGAAGCCTCAGTAAGGAAAGTAGCTATTGGCTGTCCTAAAAGTCGCTAGAAGACTCTAAATGATGTCATCACCGAATTTCCTGTGAAGGAATAACACAAAAAGTGAGCAAAAAATACCCTAAATATGTTAGAACTACAAATTAACTCTGAACAAATAAACATCTTCTGTTGCCTTTGAAGTAGGCAGGAATAACATCATGAATTTAAGGCTTGTATAAATAATTTTTATGTAAATTACATAAATCATTTTTTTTTTGCTGTTGTTAAATGTCAGCATAAGAATATCAGTTAGCAGGAACTGCTATTTTACATTTAACCCTCATCCTTTATCCGGGCTTGGGACCGGCAAAGTGACCTTAAAAGAGACACTTCGGCAGAGTTATTTTTTTTTTTATAAGTTTTCTTAAGTTTTCTTTAGTTTTAAACCAACTATACACATATTGTTCAATGAGCTAGCCAGCTAGATGTTTAGCTTTTCACTTTCAATTTTTAAGTAGCAACGGATCATAACTAGGACAACTCATAGATTATGAAGGTCAATGTTCAGTAGTGTGACAGATAATTACAGCGTAATACAGTTTCAGTTAGACAGAGTTGTTGTATCTTACCATCACCTGTTTTACTCAATGATGGAGCTGGAGCTAAAGAATGCCACAGGACAATGGAAACATCCCAGTAATGTACTGAGAAAGTTAATACTTCATCATTCAGTCATAATGCTTCAGAAATACTAAATACTACTAGGCAATTCCTATTTTCAGAAGATAAACGTTCTTCTGAATTGCTGTTTATTCACAAGTTTCTTCCACTTTTTAGTCCACATTTTGGTTTGTTTTCACCCTCGGTGTGATTTGTATGAGCAGGTGTGAATACAGTAATGGTATTTTGAGACAGACCAAAACAATAGAATGAAGACCTGTGAGACACGGTGGTCTGGATTGGTTAATTTAGGCTGAAAACTCTCATACTTCAGAGCGTATCCATATACACTGCAGTAGTCCAGAACACAGGAGCCTCTTCCTGTGTTTACTTTCTTGTTTCCACCCCAGACAGCTTTTCCACAACAGCAGTAAGAGCATTTTCATGTGGTTCGTTGTGCATTTTTCTTTTTTTTTTTGTGAAAACAAACTAAACCAATCCAAAACCCTCCAAGTTCACAAAGGACAAACCAACTACAAGTGTGAATAATCCTTTATTTTAATTTTTCCATTCCACCTTAAATGCTGTACAAGTACCAGGCTAAAACTGAAACACCAATTAAGGTGTAACATGAAGGAATCCACAAAGATCTTTAAACAACATTGTTTATTTATCTCCTTTGTTAGTTTTACCCCGATGTTTAAGAGTAAGAAGGACATGGCTTTGCACAGCATTGCTCAGATCCTGAAAATGAACCCAACTGGAAGAGTCTGCTCCAAGCATTTTGGAGTATCATTAGTCTGGATACTGTTAGCAGCTCAGTGGACCCATAAAAGCCACATGTCACCAGAGATGAGCTTATGATTCCATCACATAATTACATAGTTACATCTACATACTGATACTGTGCATACGGCTAATCTGCTTAACGTCTCAACAGATGGATTATACTCATAATATACTGTACATCCATGGGGTTCCATGAATCCCCCCCAAAATAATACAAATAGGAGTCGCTGGCTTCAAATAGTAAGAACCCATGAACTTCAGTACTTTCATTGCTTGGTTTCACCCAAGTGGCATTTTTTTATGTATGTTCATGTATTTGTTTAAGATAACCATAGACATCTTTGTCTTATTATTTGCACTTTACACTTACAGACATTTGAAGTTGCAAAAAATAATTTGGACTGGATGGATGGATGGATGGATGGATAGAGAAATAGATAGATGGGTACGACTTTCATTATTTTTTTACTTTTACCAGACATGGATATACTTTAGAGTAGTCAGAGGTGAAACGAGTTTTGATGGGAGCCATGAAGCTCCTGAACACATCCCATCCAGGAGGAAAAAAAAACACACACACTAAAAACTAAAAACTAAAAACTCTAACTCATAGAGTCTGTGCAGAGAACAAGCCAGTCAGAACCCTCTTTGTTTTGCATGTGCTTTATGAATATGCACACGAGGGGAGCGCCTTTCTCTCCCTCGCTTTCCCACACTTTATTGGGGAAAAAAGTCTGTGTCACAGTTATTAATATGCGGTAGACTCCCGCGACTTCTGGGAGACTTGAGACCTCTGCACTAATAGTTGATTTGTTCTGGTAAACTTCGTAAACTTGGAGCATGTGTGTGAGAATGCTCTCTCTGCTTATTGGTCCGCCATGGAAACAGAAAAGTAAATACAGTAAGAAGGTCCTGTGTTCTAAACTAGTGCAAATTTCTTTGTAATTTGGCACAGAAGAATAGCAGAGATGCCATTTATTAATTTGTAGTAAATTGTAGTAATTATCTGGGTAATGTATGTAGCAGAATACACTGGCTTACATTAGCTGTTTAACTTCAACTTGTTAAGTAATCCTAAACTTTGGGTTGGATAGAGGTCAGATTACACTTTCGACACAGACAACCTTCTCCAGAGTTTGCCTGGAGGCCTTAAAGACGAAAAACTGCCGGGCCAGGCTGTTAACATAGCGACTAACTTGCACCAACCCTGCTTATCCCAGCTACTGTGTCTTTTAGCATCTCTCATAACTGCAACCATGCTTAGCCCAGCTGTTAGCATCAAGGCAAACCAGCTCCTGCACTTCTAAGCCAGGCTCTATCCAAGAGTCCAACTCTTAACATCTCAAACGCATTTAAAATCTACTATGCTAGGCCTGTCTGTTAGCATCACAGCTTACATGCTTTAACCCAGGTAAGCCAACATGGTAGCCTACTGAGCCTGGCTGGCTGTTAGCATAGCAACTTACCTGGTTTGGATATACAGCTCTGGAAAAAAAAGAGATGAGTGAATAAAAAAAAAATGATGAGTTTCTTTGATCCAAGATGAACTGCTTGAATGTTTTGCACCAGGAGTGAGTAGAATAAAGTTATCCAAAAGCAGTGTGTAAGACTGGTGGAGGAGAACATGCCAAGATGCATGAAAACTGTGATTATTCCACCAAAATTGATTTCTGAACTCTTAAAACTTTATGAATATGAACTTGTTTTCTTTGCATTGTTTGAGGTCTGAAAGCTCTGCATCTTTTTTTATTTCAGCCATTTCTCATTTTCTGCAAAACAATGCCCTAAATGACAATATTTTTATTTGAAATTATTTGGAATTTGGGAGAAATGTTGTTCATAGATTATAGAATAAAACAACATTGTTCATTTTACTTTAACATATACCTATTAATAGCAAAATCAGAGGAACTAATTAATTATTTTTTTCCAGAGCTGTAAATATATTTCCAAGAGGAAATTCTGAACTATATGTGGATAAATAACATTCAAGAACACTTGCCAAACCCACTGAGGGAGTAAGAAAGTGCCTGCTACAGCTGAAGAGTGTGTATTTTATTAGTGTGCACTTTTCCTTATACAATAAAGGAAGGCCCACTTCCTATATCTCTACAATAGAAGAGAGAGAAAAGATGCAATATTCTGTTTTAGATTGACTGAGTGTTGTGTTTTTTATCATGTTTTCTTTTTTTTTTTTTCACAATGCAACAGTTCAGAACATCTTTCCTGAGTCCACACCACCGACAGAACGGTGTCTGTTATTTCCTGTCAATACACACGGCAAACGCCCTTGAGTAGAACACACACACCACACACACCGTGCACAGCTGGCCGTGTGTATTAGAATAAGTCCTGTAGTAGTTTCAGCTCATTTCAGGTGATGATGGAGGTGAGGAAAAGTAATAATCGGGTGTCCCGTTTCCGTTCCGTGTGTTCAAACACTGTAATAAATATAAATACGTGATATGCCTGTATTCTTTGGCCTCTGGTGGGATGGATGGCAGTGACCTCCCATGGAGCAATTAGGCCATGTTTAGCCCAGCTGTGGGGCTGCAGTGTATTCAGGCACTGAGCGCCGGCACAACATGTGGAATTACAACTCCATCGCGCACTTGAAAAGGTGTAATTTTACCCGCGGCTATGATAAGATCTGCCTGGAAGGGATGCATATTTATGGGTATACTGCTATTACCAGCATGGGATGATGTTCAAGCCCTGGTTTAAATTTTTTTTTTTTGTGTGTGTGTGTGTGTGTGTGTGTGTGTGTGTGTGTGTGTGTGTTCAGTCTGGTGGTAGACGTATACATTATATCTGTAACTGCAGTTGCAATAGGCTGTTTTATTAGTCTGCAAACCTAAGTAAGTGATTACATTTGGTATTAAAAGCAGCTAATCTGCCTAAATATTAGGTCAGCATTGCTTTAGAGTACAGGCCAAACGTTTGGACACACCTTCTCTTTTCAATGCGTTTTCTTTATTTTCATGACTGTTTACATTGTAGATTCTCACTGAAGGCATCAAAACTATGAATGAACACATGTGGATTTTGTACTTAATATAAAAAGGTGAAATAACTGAAAACATGTTTTATATTCTAGTTTCTTCAAAAAATAGCCACTCTTTGCTATAGGTTAGGTTACTGCTTTGCACACTCTTGGCATCATTCTCTCAATGAGCTTCCAGAAGTAGAGTCACCTGAAATGGTTTTCCAACAGTCTTGAAGGAAGGAGTTCCCAGAGGTGTTCAGCACTTGTTGCCCCTTTGCCTTCTTCACTCTGTGCTCCAGCTCATCCCAAACCATCTGGATTGGGTTCAGGTCAGTGACTGTGGAGGCCAGCTCATTTATTTTTTGTTAAAGTACATAAAACTCCACATGTGTTCATTCATAGTTTTGATGCTTTCAGTGAGAATCTACAATGTAAATAATCATGATCAAATAAAGGAAACACTTTGAATGAGAAGGTGTGTCCAAACGTTTGGCCTGTACTGTATGTAGGGTGGTATACACTCATTGACAAAAACAAAAACAAATGAGTAAATAAAATAAAATTAAATAAATAAATAAATAAATTACATTATTTGACATTATATTTCATTTGGCGGGCGCTTTTATCCAAAACGACTTACAAGCAATGATGTACATTTAGCAATAGAGGACATAGAAGTTCAAGACGAAAAAAATAAAAAATAAATGAATTAATTAAGACAGGGCCTAAAGAAGGCCGAAAGAAAATAGTGGGATAGAGGAGGAAAGGAGGGGAAGAGGTAACTTTAAAATAACTTTAAAATACATTTTATTATTAAGTAGAGTGTCTTGTACGTTAACATTGACTAATTGCTAAGGTACGATATGTAATTAAAAATATCAATAAAAACTAAAACTTAGAACACTGAAAAAATAGCATTTGTTACCTGTCCCCACTCTCTAACTATGAACTTTACTGTGTAATATAATTATTAAAATCATTCAGAGCTGTAATTTTTTCGCAATGTTGTTTGACTCCAAATGACTTATTATCTAAATATGCTTTAAAAATATATTTTTTCATAATAAATCCATAATATTTAAGTTAAAATACCACCCACCTCTAAGATGCAGATTGCCAAAACCTTGACAGTCATAGCAGGTTAAGTGTATTTAAGAGTATTTTGGGCCGTTATGGCCAATATTCCAACCTAAAGAAAGTGATTAAGTACGCTGGATATGGATATCAGCTGCTTATAATAAAACGAATAAAGCATGAAAATGTGAAGGTAAGCCTATTCTTTAAGTGCATTTCACAATAGATTTCTCAAAAACACTTCAGTTTATCGCAAGGTCAGCGCTATATATTTTTTTTTAACAAAAGGGTTCCCTGTTTGCCACAATGTATGAATCATGTTGGTGCGTTGACGCATTACTGACTAATTAAGCTGTATAAACAATGCACGATTTTTTACGATTTTTTTTTTTTGTCAATGGGGTTCTAAGGGTTAACAGTCTCTCACCAAGAGGTACACTACCCAAAAAGTAGCCCCTGAGAGTCTTTGTTCAGTGACAAGACTCTGTGACTAATCAGACCAAACCTGCAATCATTTACATG
The DNA here is from genome assembly GCF_023375975.1 of Astyanax mexicanus. Lineage (NCBI taxonomy): Eukaryota > Metazoa > Chordata > Actinopteri > Characiformes > Acestrorhamphidae > Astyanax > Astyanax mexicanus. Next base: position 28,448,135 of record NC_064425.1, on the reverse strand, counting down.
CAGTTTCTGCCTGAGACATACAGTAACTGTCTGCTGAGTTTTATAACCATTTTATTTAGCGTTTTTTTTTTTTCTTCTTCTTTCTTCTCTTAATCAGACAGCATTCTTCACCTCACTAGTAGTTTAAACATGTTATTTAAGTCTTTTATTGTCTTTTATTTTAAAATAACCACTTTCCTGACCCTCGAGTCTTAACGCAGACGCATTGAAGTGCATTTAAGCACTTCATATGTGAATCGCTAATAATGTTCCTCGCATTATGCTTTAGAAAGAGCTGAATAGAAGGCGGACAGGCTGCAGACTGGGGTTCATTTAGCTCATGCCTTTCTGATGCCCTTCCACAGCTTCACAGGTTATCTGAAATGGAATTCAAGCATGTTGTCCCCCCATGTATTTTAATACAAGCGTCACTGTGGACGTCCTGATAGTGGGGTAGTCTCAGGGGGCAACACGAGTGCCCTATCTCCCCCATACTTCTTGACTTACACACTCCCTCTCTATCTTTCCTTTCACTCCCTTGTGCACTGACACACTCACACATACACATACACACACCCACACAGCGTTTGGTGTGTTGTATGCACACACAATTTCTATGTGCCAGTCGGTCTTTCCTTCTTAATAGAGGTGTATTCTCTAGAGCCAGCTGTGGGGCTGTATGTGTAGAACCAGGGTGTACCCAGTCAATGTGACCCAACATATTTTCAGCATAGTACTTGAACTAGAACTTGAACTTATACTTGTTGGTTGGTTTCTACTCAGTCCCATCTTTTTTTTTTTTTTTGGAGGCTTATTCCTCGTTACTTACAGGCCCCCATAGCTACCACTTAAAAACGATGAGTTTCTTTGATTTTTCCAAATTGAAAACCTCTGGAATAAAATTAAGAGGAAGATGGATGATCACAAGCCATCAAACCAAGCTGAACGGCTTGAATGTTTGCAGCAGGAGTGGTTTAACATTATCCAAAAGCATTATGTAAGACTGGTGGAGGAGAACATGCCAAGATGCATGAAAACTGTGATTAAAAACCAGGGTTGTTCCACCATTTCTCATTTTCTGCAAATAAATGCTTTAAATGACACTTCTTACTTACTACTTACAGGGATAAGGGCTGATAAGTGGCCAAAATGGGCACATGCATGTACTATATTAGAAACATTGTACTAATACTGTCTCAAAACAGCCTTGCCCTAAGAAAACTGAAGTCATAGTCATGTTTAAGCAAGTAAACTTTAAGATGACAACTAGATGTAGTCTTGGGTAAATGGCGGCCATGATGGGATGCACATGGCCAAGCCAACAAACTGTTGCTCACACCATTACACCACCTACACCAGCCTGCACTGTTGACACAAGACGGGTTGAGTCAATGGATTTCTCTTGTTTGTGCCAAATTCTGACTCGACCATCTGTGTTCCTCTGCACATATCTGTCAAATCAGAGTCATCAGACCAAGCACTGTTTCTCTAGTCTTCAAGTGTCCAGTTTTTGTTAACTTTTTTTTGTTTTTGCTGTTTTTCATACAGTGATTTAATGTATTGTTTATTCTGAGATGCGTTTCTGAGTTTTTATCTGTGCTACTGTCACCTTTCTGTCAGCTCCAACCAGTCATTCCATTCTCTGTTCTTTGCTTTAACTGGTGCTTTATCTGGTTAGTTGATTTACTGGTTGAACATTACCAGTCTTGCTCTGAAAGCTTTTTCTGAAGCATATCTTTCACATTCCATTCCTCTAATAGAAACAGCAGTATAGTGAAACTGAAAGTCACCCTGTTAAGAGAAAAGTGGCAAATATTAAGGTTCATTACGACCCTGCATAAATGTGCTTGAATTGTGATGTGTATGGAGTGGAAGGCACTACCGCGGCAGGCCGGTGGACTGATACTGTGTAATGTGTTGAACGCAGGACTCGGGAGTGTAATTTTTCCCTCAGGCCTTCGTCCCAGTCTGCACGTAGAGTGTCCAGCTGAATCCCCGGTGCTCCTGGAAGAGTAATGTGGAGGGGAGGCGCTCCTCATATGAATCCTCTGCCCTCGCCCAGCGTGACTGAGTGTCCGGGGTGCAGGTGGCCAGATTTACAGAGCAGGAAGAGTCAAGAAGTAATTAATATTTCCCACAACTTTCCGCCCAGGTGGAATTGAATTCCAGGTCTCTCCGGCGAGCTGCGGTGCCGCTGCCACCGCCGCCCTCCAGGCTTTCCATTATATGGCTGTGAGACAAGCGATATCAAATGTGCGCGGGAGAATAATCATTTGTCTGTTCCTTTGAATACTCTGCCGCTAAGAGCACTCGCAGAGCACCTGGCAACAATGGCAAATTCAATTATTTGCTCCCTTCTTCATCATCGTGGAAACAACTCTACAGAGCACCCTGGTGAGAATGATGCTTCATACGCTCCAAGATGTAGCGCTGTGTGGTGCTCAGGAATGTGTCGATATGGAATTTCTGCACCATTAACAACAACTCATAACACAACCTTGCTGTGGCTGATAACGATAATGACAAACAAAAATATAGACTTTATGGGAAAAAAAAAAAAAACTATACACATATACAGCTCACTTGAGTTTCTTTGATTATACCTAAAATTATAACTAAAAAAATTATAACTAAAAAAAAAATCTGGAATATAATCAAGAGGAAGATAGATGATCACAAGCCATCAAACCAAGCTGAACTGCTTGAATTTTTGCACCAGGAGTAAAGGCATAAAGTTATCCAAAAGCAGTGTGTAAGACTGGTGGAGGAGAACATGCCAAGATGCATTTTTAACTTTGATTAAAAACCAGATATTGATTTCTAAACTTTTAAAACTTTATGAATATGAACTTATTTTTTTTTTTTTTTGCATTATTTGAGGTCTAAAAGTTCTGCATCTTTTTTGTTATTTCAGCCATTTTTCATTTTCTATAACAAATAAATGCTCTAAATGACAATATTTTTATTTGTTATTTGGGAGAAATTATGTCTGTAGTTTATTAAATAAAAACAACAATGTTAATTTTACTCAAACATATACATATAAATAGCAAAATCAGAGAAACTGATTCAGAAACTCAAGTGGTCTCTGAATTTTTTATCAGAGTTGTATTGGGTCATATGCTCATGCATTGTTTTTCCTAAAATCAAGGCTAGTAAACAAGAGTTTATCTTTCATGTTTTGGACTGTCTATACATTTCCAGCATTTTTGTGAGTATTTGATTACATTTAATGTCAGTAAAGTCTGGATATTGGATGATCACCACCCCACCTCATCCCTAACTGTCTAACTCATCCCAAAGTACTGTATGAAGCACCATCATTCCAGAGAACACACTGTGAGTTCAATGTGGAAGGGCTTTACATCACTCTACTCCACAACTGGTGTTGGGTTTGGTGCCAGTAGTTTATGTCATGTTTATTGCTAAAGAGAGTCCTATTCTATTGGCAATACATATCTTCATGGACTACACAAGCTGAGAGTGTTCATTTGCATTTTGTGTCACATTTTGTGCAGTTTAGACACTGACAAAGCATTAGAAATGCTAATTAGAAATTAATTTAGCCCTAACAGATTCTACTGTGGATGCACATCAACCAGTAGAAACAAGGATGGGCGTGCACAGGCAGATGAGAGATGATAAACATGAAGGTTTGTGAGATATATTGTATCGTTTTGTATTTTCCTACTTCTTTATGATGCCATATTGGCAGAATTCATAAATGTAGACTTTGTTGTGTGGAAGATTTGGAGGTTGTGGCACAGTTTCTTTCCATAGTCCATAGTCCTTTCAAATAGAACGAATATATGCACATACCTTTCTGATGGACTGTTCTGCAATGGTCTGCATGTGCATGTGTTTACTGCTCTGTCCTTGTGTTATCTAGTGTGTGTGTTTAGAAATGGTGTACAAATACATTTAGGAATATAGTGCATATTTGTATTTACCACTAGTGTTAGGACTTTCTTGTTACAGTCCTTCGGTCTAAATTTCAGTAAATATTCCACATATGAAATGTCTGTGGGTGTTATTGCCTGGTTGTAGAGCCGTTCTGTATATACCGTAACCTGGCTTGGTAATATCGAAGAACAACATTGGAGGTAACAATGCAGGGTCAGCATTCCAGCCTCAGATCGTTCAGATCAATGTTGTTAATAAATGGAAATTTATACAAAGAACGGTCCCTGCTATCCTTCTGGTATCCTTGTTTATCTACCTTATGTGTTGGCTCAACTTAACCCGGTCAAGTCACCGTTTTTGCTTTGAGTAAAATGAATATTGCTGTTTTATTCTATAAACTACGGACAACATTTCTCCCAAATAAGATAAATTATCATTTAAAGCATTTATTGCAGAAAATGAGAAATGGCTGAAATAACATAAAAGATACAGAGCTTTCCAACCTCAAGTAATGCAAAAAAACAAGTTCATATTCATAAAGATCAAAGATTCAGAAATCAATATTTGTTGGAATAACCCTGATTTTTAATCACAGTTTTCATGCATCTTGGCATGTTCTCCTCCACCAGTCTTACACACTGCTTTTGGATAACCTTATGCCTTTACTCCTGGTGCAAAAAAATTCAAGCAGTTCAGCCTGGTTTGATGGCTTGTAATCATCTATCTTTCCCTGTATTATATTCTCATCAGTTTTCAGAGCTGTATGTGCATATCGTCACTGTAGGACAAAAAAAATGGCACTTTACAGGAGAAGTAAATTAAATCTTCTTAACTTTTAGAAGAAGACAGTGTGAGAAGTTTGTCATAAAAGTCTTTTTGTTGGTCTGTTCATCACAATAAAAGTTAATGCAAAACTGCACACAGTTTTTTATTTTATTTTATTATTTTATGTAGACACCTTCTAGAAGCACTATCGCTTCTATTAATGGATCAGTAAGCTGCCACATACGATTTAAGACAGATTAAAGGTATTATTGTCAAACCTGCAGAGCTTTATCTCACTGCAGGTAATCTGCAGATTTATAAACTGCAAGATTTTATTCAGAGAAGATTTGCAAATCTGGCACATCGGCTAAGATACAGAACTAAAAGACAGAAAGAGAGAAAATGAGAGAGAAAGAGAGAGAGAGAGAGAGAGAAAGAGAAAGAGACAGACAGCGTGTGGTTGTTTTGTTGTTTGTTCAGAACCGAATCGTACTAAATGGCATTTTCAACACATTTGCCAGTAACACACACTCGCTGGATGCTGTGTGTCAGCCGGATTCACCCCGCGCTCCTCTATATCCCCCCCCTCCCCTCCCCTCCTCTCCCAGCTACAGAGCTTAACGGCCACATTTCAGTCACACTCACACTAATGAAGCTGCTATCTAATTGCCGCGGAAAGTACGTCCAACAATAACAGTGTTTTATGGGGGATTTTAGACGGCTGATATGACAGCAGTGTTTGATGGATAGGAGCAGGTAGATTTTACTGCTGGAGACCCTTCCACCCGAGCCTTCCCATTAACACCCACCATTCCTCTCTCACACCCACACACACACATACACATACACACACACACACATACCTAAAATAAGGGAGGCCTTAAAGGGCTGAGGATTGCTTAGACAGCATTACAGTATAGCTTGTGATAAAAGTGCAAAGTCAACCTTGTTTGAAGTGTGCAGTCTGTTTGAAATTAATGATGGATGAGATGGATCTATTTTTTTATACATCGTTTTGCACCTCTGTTGCCTTTTTGTTTATTTTTCTCAGTCAATAAGGCAATACGTTTTTTTTTAAGTGCTTGTGAAGTAAATTTTCTTTGTTTTTTATCTTGATACTCATTCCAATCTTACACCCCATAAACAGTCTATTTTCAGGCCTTGAGCTTGTGCTGTTAAAATAACGTCTAAATTTAAGAATAAATCTAATATAATTATCTAATTAATGAGTGCGGTGGTCTGTAAATTAGGTGTGTTCAAGTAAATGTCTGGTGTGTTTTTAATTTTTTTATCATATATATATATATTTTTTTTGTTATTTCAGGCATTTCTCATTTTCTGCAAATGAATGCTCTAAATGACAATAATTTTATTAAACATTTGGGAGAAATGTTGTCCGTAGTTTATAGAATAAAACAACAATGCTCATTTTACCCAAACAAACACCTATAAATAGCAAAATCAGAGAAACTGATTCAAAAACTGAAGTGCTCTCTTATTTTTTCCAGAGCTGTATGGATTGGGATGTTAAGCTTAATGCATTTTACATCTCTCATTGGGTTACTTGCTTTTATCCAGAGCTGTAGCTTATAAATCATGTTCAAATCATAGAATAGTGTAATGTTCTGAGTCTTGCCTAAGGACTCTAATTGGTATAGTATGGCGTGCATGCATGGTTGCCACAGTGAGGGTGGTGCTAACTTTGTAAGTGTTACAGTAGACTCTCAGGGCGTGGGTCTTGGGTTCAAGTCCCTGTCTGAGTGGGAACATGATGAACAGGTGAACTGGTTGCTCTGAATTGTGGATGGTCACTGTCAGTTGAGAGTTTGCTGTGTGTGATAGACTGCCTCTTCCTGTCTGTGCTGAGTGTGAAAGAACTGTGTAGATTGTGCAAAGTGTTGATTGTAAAAGGTCTGGAATTACTGAGTGCAGGGCTGGAACGCCAAAAGGAAGCACAATACCACTAGTAGTCAGGTTTGTGGTACCTAGAGGCCAATTTAGCATGGCCAGTTTACTTATCCACAGAAGAAAAACATAGTTAAAAATTCAATCCAATTCTAACCGACCCAGTGATTAATTTGTAGTAGTTGATGTTCCACAGATTCTCTTTTGCACTCTTTCCCATTGGACCTTCCTTGGTGTCCCATTGGTGTTCAGCTACTGTTCACTGATTTAAGTGTCGTAGATTGAGAAAGAGGCACCAGTCCATCACATATTACCACAGACAACCATTCACTCTCAAACCAAAACGCCCAGAGGAAACCCACATGCAGAAGAGAAGAACACAAGAACACTACTGTAGTATTGAAACCAGCAGTGACTTTGTAGCCGATTCCCTTTCCATGACCATCTTCGGTGTTTTCTTCCAGCTCTACTAAATCTGGTCTTTGATGCACTGATTTATGTGACATCGTAAACTTGGAAAACTTGTCATGGTTTGGAACGCTGTAGCTTTGTGGTTACATCCCATCATTAACTCGCTGCCTTTGCCGATGGCTTCCCGTTCCCAGCTGCTGAAAAACAATTAAACCCTTCAGCATCGGCACTGACGTCGCCTGGTGACCCTGCTTAGCTCCCAAACGATGTCACTGTCGAAATCATGTCGTTCCAATTAACCATCACCCCTAAACCGTGCAGACTGTATAGACTGTGTGTGTGTGTGTGTGTGTGTGTGGACCATGACCACAGGAGAGGATCCCTCAAGGAATTATGTCACTTTCCTCCTCCAATGGGAGATTTTCTGCTGTCGTCAGGGAAGCTGACGCTGTCTCGGCCTAAAAACAGTCATCCTTCACTTTCTATCAGAGCTGACACGCCGCTCGCCGCGCACTCCTCCACTCAGTGCACTCCGAGCAATGAAACTTTTAAGAGATAAGAACCGTATTTTTTTTTTTTCTATTTCAGGGTCACCATTAGCTTCAATAATGCATGGTCTTGGGGAGGAGTGGCTGGGGGCCTGTGGAGGCTAGAAACGCAGCCTTAGATTAAATTATACATCATTATCACAGCTGGCGAAGCTGCTGCTGACGGCCTGCGCTCCTCTAGCTCCTCTAGCTTCTCTAAATGTTCCATGTTTCTGTCTTGTCCAATATAGAAAGTGAAGCAGTGGCCGAATTTTGTAGGGTATGAGCCTGGAATGGGCTCGTGAAGAAACAGAGGAAGAAGGAGTGGCTTTCCTGAGCAAATACAGTATATACATACTCATATATCATCTTTTTTTGCAATTTCTGCGCATATTTTGATGTGTAACTCCCTGTAATGTGTGTTATTACCTGTAATGAAACCGTCATCGACATAGAATATTGCTATTTCAAACAGCGCATCGGCTGACAACTGGTTCAGCGCAGCCGTTTGTTAATATATGAAGCAAAATTGGAGCAATTATCCGTGCTGAAGTAAGCCAACAGAGCAAGATGGAGTGTTTGAGGCTCGCCGTGAGCTCAGCTGCGAACACGGCTTTGAGCCTCGCTGCTTGTTTGGCTGTGGAAAGTTTTGATTGTCGAAAGAAGCTTACGGAGGAAGGAAAATATGATTCAGTAGCGCTGAAAATATGACTGGTGCTGAAACGCAAGGCTGGGAATACAATAGGAAGCCTTTATGGTAAGAGGATTGCTCATCTCGAGTCGGCCGCTCTACAGGAGCTCAGCGGCGAGGTAAAAAGCTAAGAAGCATTTCTCGCTAATGCATAATTAAACCCTCGCCGAAGCAGCGGTAGCGGTGCTTTAAGATGGAGTACGACAGTCTTGTTGACTTGGTGGAAATGGGGAGCGTGTGTGCGCTGTGACATAAGGGCTGAGTTCACTTAATTAATCCCAATTGAAAACTTGCACCGGCGACAGGCAGAGACCAGAGAAAACCAACACGGTGTACGTGCAGTGCTCATACACTCTAAAAAACAGAGGTACGATATGAGTACTTTTTTGTACTCGAAGGTACACTCTTTATAATTGTACCGTCAAAGGTACAATATTGGTCTTTACAGGGTCAGATTTGTTCCCTCTGAAGTACAAAGTCATTTCTAACAGCAATGAGTACAAATTTGTACCATTTAACCAGCCAAAGGGTACATTCAGTATTCTGCATCACTGTACTAATGAACAATATATATTTAAATTGCACATTTTTTTATTTGAAAGCCAGACAATTTTGTATCATCAAGTTTTTGTGCCATATTTAATTGATGATAATGTTTATAATCTTTATGATCTTTCCTGCCACAAAAACCATGGGTACAAAAAAGGACTTTCACTGAAAGGTACTTTTTTGTGCCTCAATATAAGGTACAGCCCCAGCGACAAGCTTTGTACTCTTTTAAGTACAAATCTGTACTTATATTTCTTAGAGTGTACCGTACTGTTTAAACAGTGTATAAACAGTACACAGTCCAGTCAGAGGATTCATTATAATTATCTCCTTCATTTCCACTGGTTTGTCAGCTCTACTGACCCTATAGGAGCTTTTTTTATAGTAGCTCTATATTTACACCCTATTTTTTAGTGGTCAGGACCCCACAGGAGAGACCACCACAAAGCAGCCATTATTTTATAATAAATGAAAATGTTATATGAGGTTTCTCCCCAATTTACGTGCACCAACACCAGAAGGAGGGTAAAGACTAGCACATGCCTCCTCCTCCAATACATGTGAAGTCATCCAACATCTCTTTTCCAACTGCTGCTGATGTAGCATTTCCGAGTAGCATCACAGCGCGCTCGGAGGAAAGCACAGCGACTCGGTTCAGATACATCAGCTCACAGATGTCTCATACTGATCGGCATCACCCTTTAGAGTGATGAGGGGAAAGAGAGCGCAATCTGCCCGCCCAGAGAGAGCAATGCCAATTGTGATCTCTCAGGACTCCGGCAGCTAATGGCAAGCTGCATGAACAGGATTCGAACCGGCGATCTTCTAGTCATGGTGGCAGACTTTCAGTAGCCTATCAAGAACATATCAGGATTTTGATTGTGTTGTTTAAAGTGAAAGAGTGATGGTAAGATTAGGTTTTGGACTGAGGTTGGATGATGCTTAGATTTGGGCTTTGTGTTGGGGCTAAGATTAAGATTAGGTTTTCTGGACTGAGGTTAAGGTTAGGGTTAGGTTTCGCTTAGTGGACTTTAGATAAAAAGGACCCTATCGTACACCCTGTGCAATGCTCATTCCTATCTTGTACCCCGTCAACAGTCTGTTTTCACACCTTGTGCCCGGGCCATTAAAAAAGTGTTGAAGTTTAGGAATAAACCTACACTGATGTGTGTGGTGGTCTGGAAGTAAGGTGTGTTCAGGTAAATTTTCTGCTGAGATGTGCAAAAGCACTGCACTGTTAAGATACGAATGCGCCAAAGTCAGAGCTCACTTGGCTCTTAAAGGGAATAAAGGGACACTGATTGGTTTATTTCATGTTACACTCAATACACACCTATGATTAATTAAGAGAATTAATTTTTGTGCCCCTACGATACCAAAGACACACCAACACACCCTAAATCCAGCTGCATGATGCGCAATTGCCCAATGGGCTATAGATGGCTAAAATAGGGCCCTAATTCTACTTCATGTAACAAATTAACACCAAATCTTCTGTTCCTCTATTAAAAGTTTATTAAATATTTACAAAGGATCACTCAAAACAGTGTTAAAGACAAGAGTACAACAACTAGAGGTATCCATCCACTATCATCCTGTGTGTTGTGCCCTATGGGTAGCACCCTGTATCCACTGATACAGGACTAAAGTATGACCAAAACAAACTGTGATGAGCTTCAAAAGACATTCTGTCTCTGAACAAGAAGAAAGGAACATAAAATATGCAGTACAAAGAAACAGTAGAACTACAGTGTAGTCTGTAAATATAAATCTATTTCTACATGCTCTTATATGATCAGAACAAAGACATTGCCATAGTATTCTGACTGCACTTTTATAGAGTATAGATTTTTTTTTTTTAAATAATGCCTTAAACCTGTAATTAAAGCAAGAAACGTTCTTATCAGACCCGGTGCTGTTGCTGCATTATTAAAAAATGCCCTTACCTCACTTAATTAACCCATAAGACCTTAATTTACCCACTAATAGTCTATAATGATAAATTAACTCCAGGCCATCAGCGCTTGCATTGATGGATGGAGATAACTATTCTATCATCATTTAAGTCTAATACATTATGTTCTCGCATGCAGCTTTTAAGGAGATTTATCATCCTTTTTGGGAAGCAGTTGAAGATCCATTGAGTTTCTTTTTCTCCTTTTTTCTCTATAAAAGGGTGTGTCTACTGTGGGCTTCTGGGATTCTGTCACACAGGTCTCTTCAGTAATAGTTTTAGATACTATACTAACCCCAGTTACTAAAACCAATACGTTAGAAACTGCTGGATGTTGCCAGTTGACTACAGTTACACGCCCTTACATCCAATTAACATCCTAAAAGCTGATGTGTACATTGAATTGTGGAGGTTCATGCTTCTGTGGCACACTCTCTTTAGTGCCCTCCACACCCCATTTCTCCACCACCCATCCCAAAGGCATCCCAGATGTTTGGTGGATGATGGATGTTGGGGTTGCACAGATATTTCAGTTCTAATGAGGTGCAACTTATAACCACGTACACAAAACTTTGGGGAATACCTTCCAGACATCTCCATCTTTGACATTTTGCAGAGCTATGAATATTAAGGTTGTCAGAACAGATATCAGACAAACAGGTCTTAGACGAATAAAAGACATTCAACATCCTAGAACAGGTCGGTCACACTTAAAATCCTTTAATTTCCCCCAAAATTTACAGTGTGCTTTATAATATGGTGTGCCTTATGTATTAATTCTACCAGTCAGGTATTAAGAAGCAGTAAAGCCACTCTGCTGAAGTACATTGTTACAAGGGTGAGGTTTCAGTGAAGTTTCTCCAGCACTAAGACTGGGATGCAGCCGCATTAGCATTAGCCGCTAACTGCAGTGCTAGAGGCGAAAATATTGGACTATAGTCTGCTTGTTTGCTGTGTTAATACAAGCTATATGGGACAAAACGCTAGCTGATAGGGCCATGGGTTACTGGAACACTCAGGGTTCCTCAGACTAGCGATATCAGGCGGCATTTACTTCTCGCTACCACTGCGATTAGTGGCTAATGCTAGTGCTGCTGCTGCACCCAGCCTTAGTGCTGGAGAGACCTGTTACAACTGTCCCTGGTCTTCCCTACTTAAATGCAGTAGAATTGAGTTTTAAGATACAGTATTTACTGGTAATTAAGGTGAGGAAATCTTATACAACAAATGAGAGTGTTCTAAAACTTTTAGCTGGTAGTTATACAGTATGTTTATGTCTGTTAATAGTTTATGACACTTTAACAAAGTATGCTACGCCTTGCTTGCTTGTTCAACTCTGTGTGTGTGTGTTTCGCTTCATGTACAACAGCTGTCATCCTCCAGGGATACACACAATAGCAACTAATCACGGGCCAAATAGCAGCTGAAGTCCTTAAAAATAACTTTCACAGTTGGGCTATTTTTACATGCGACACGTTTCGCATCTGTCTGCGCTTATCCTCCGCTCTAGATCCGTTTCATCTTCCGCCGTCGAACAAAAATACACCAAAAGAAACGGGCCAAAAATAGCCCTGTGATCAGCTCCCTTTTCTTTTGTGTTGCCGATTGTCATCTTTTGTCACAAAGTTTGAATTTCAGCCTGAATCAGCAGGGAGAACTTGGATTGAACCCTCGGAAACCGATCGCGGATCGGCTTATGAAGGCACTTCCTTGCAGCTCCTGGGCTGTAATGAGCAGCTGAGTGTGACCGTGGCAATATTGAGGCTGCGTTTTCTCGCTGTGTCGCTGTGTCTCTATGCAGCCTCCCTGCGAGCACGGAGCTCATATTCACCACGGCATTAGCCTCCTATGCACGTCCCCCATATTGGATTAGAGTGTTTATTGTTCAATTCATCACGCTCGCTTTGTCTGGCCTGAAAAATATCAAGCCATCACAGGATACGTGAGCTCGGGCGCTTTGGAAATGGTATGCGAGGAATATTAAGTGAGCCGCGTCGCCGTGCATACCTTGAACAATGTTAGAACAGACTTGAGCATGTGAGGCAGATTGAATGTTGAAAGTGGTGATGATACATTTTTTTCAGCTCTGATCCGATTCTGATACAAAACTGAAAAAAAAAAACGGTACCACTTTAAAATAAGACTACCTTTATAAAGGGTTTCTAAATGGTTTATGATTAGGTTTAGTTATGGTTACTAATTAGGTTGTTAATGCCTTACAAATCATTAATAATCAGTTACGTACGTACACATACGTAGAAAGGGCAACAATGACCTGTTGTTTGCCAAATGGTGAACTCACAGGCATCTATATTGTTGCCCTTACTACGTATGTGTTATAACTGATTCTTAATTATTTTTAAGGCATTTACAAACTAATTAATAACCATTAATAAACTAATTGTAACCCATTTATAAACCCTTTATAAAGGTAGTCTTATTTTAAAGTGGTGCCAAAAAAACTTCCGATACCGATACAAATACTGATACAAGGGCTCTTTTAGTTTATGATTAGTACTATGATTAAGGTTACATAATGAGGCTGAAACAGAGCACACAGCCCTGACATTTATTTAATACACTTCATATATAAACACACAATTTCTTTCACACAAAGTTTTCTTTCAAATTACGTATTTTAATTTTTATTAAATATATATATTAAAAAAAAAAGTTAAATATTAAATATGTTAAATATTACAAACAGGGCTCTAGACAATTTTTTTGCACTGGTTGCACAGGAAACTTTTATTTTGACTAAACTGGATTAGCTGCAATGGCAACCGGCTAACCAGCGACGCTAACTGTATTTCCGAGCTGAATTAATCACCACTGTGGTTAGAGTGGGTAGGATCTGTGATTGATATCAATGTGGATTATGGCTGTAGTTCACTTGAGATTCTTATAATTAGTATATTCACAATGCCGGAGTGCAGCTGTTGCCCTAATGCTAGTTAGGCTAACAGACTGCAGATCTTAATGGAGATGGCTAAATTCAATGGCTAACTGGCGATGCTAACTGAATTTCTGTACTAAATTATTTTTTTTTGCAAAAAAAAAAACAGATAAGTGTGTTTGTGCTGGTTAGTATTGGAATATCCTGTGGTTTTATAGGATATGTGGATTATGACTATAGTTTGCTTCAGTCTGTACATTAGTTAATACCTTTACGACGTCAGAATTCAGCTGCTGTCGGTTCAATGCTAGCTAAGCTAACAGACTGCAGACGTTAATGGAAATTAATCACAGTTTTTTTAGTAACAGATGGGTGTGTTTGTGCTGGTTAGTGTTGGCAGATCCTGTGGTTTTATATGATATGTGGATTATGACTATAGTGTACTTCAGTCTGTATGTTAGTTAATACCTTTACAACAGTGGAATGCAGCTGCTGTCGGTTCAGTACTAGCTAGGCTAACAGACTGCCGATCTTAATAGAGATGGCTAAATTCAATGGCTAACTGTATTTCTGAACTAAACTAATCACTGTTTTTAATAACAGATAGGTGTGTTTGTGCTGGTTAGTGTTTGTAGATTCTGTAGTTTTATAGAATATGTGGATTATGACTATAGTTTGCTTCAGTCTGTACATTAGTTAATACGTTTACGACATCTGAATTGAGCTGCTGTCGGTTCAATGCTAGCTAGACTAACAGACTGCAGACGTCAATGGAGACGGCTAAATTCAATAGCTAACGGGCAATGCTAACTGTATTTCTGAACTAAATTACTTACTATTTTTTTAAATAACAGATGGGTGTGTTTGTGCTGGTTAGTGTTTGTAGATCTTGTGGTATAATAGGATATGTGGATTATGACTATAGTTTACTTCAGTCTGTATGTTAGTTAATATCTTTACAACACCAGAATGCAGCTGCTGTCGGTTCAGTGCTAGCTAGGCTAACAGACTGCAGATCTTGATGGAGATGGCTAAATTTAATGGCTAATTGGCGATGCTAACTGTATTTCTGAACTAAATTAATCAGTTTTTTTTTTAAAACAGATGGGTGTGTTTGTGCTGGTTAGTGTTTGCAGATTCTGTAGTTTTATAGGAAATGTGGATTATGACTATTGTTTACTCCAGTCTGTACTTTATTTAAACCTAACAACACCAGAATGCAGCTGTAGGATCAGTGCTAGCTAGGCTAACAGACTGGTGCTGGTGTTCATCTGTTCACCCCTTGGATGCTGACCTACAAATATCACAGAAAATTGACAGTTTTTTGTATGGAAACAGCTAAAGTTTACTCAGTCAGCCACAGACTGAAGCTGCTGGGGGTTCAGGGTAAACTGCGGAACTGGCATCTGGATCAGTCATGAGTTTCATGTTAGCATTACAGCAGGTTTATTGTCCAGCTCAAGCTGCGGACTGGAATATGGACACGTGGTAAGTGGATCGGTCGTGGTCACCCGATATCCGATATGTTAAAAAACATCAATATCGGCCCGATACCGATACTGTGTCGGATCGGCACCATCTCTAGTTGAAAGGAGCAAAATTAAGCGAAAAATCAGTGTATTCTTAGTGGATTCAATCAAGTCAGTTGTCAAGAACATCATTCCAATTTGGTTAATCGCCTACGCATAAGTGAATCTGGCTAGGCTAAGGTATCGTTGGCTTGGCGGTGTCACAGTGCTGACTACGTAGCATTGCTAATTGCAGTGCAGGCTTGCTGAGGGTAAAGCTCAGCCGGCCGTGCCTCCCTCTGTGTCTTCCGCCCGCGCTCGTCGTTTGCCGTGGAGAGACGCTCAGCGGCGGTAATATGACAGCGCTGTCAGTTTTGAGCAATGATGAGACGAGCTGGAGCGCAGGTTGGATTAAGAGTTTAATGACTGGTAAAATTGTAGCGCCTACGTTCAAGGTGACCCCGCTGAGGCGATGGCAGGCCAGAGTCGGAGCGCCCGTGGCAGGGTGACGGTAATCCGTCCTGCCGCTCTCGCCCCATAGCTGTCA